>NC_086448.1:273262168-273562168 GCF_028390025.1 Pseudophryne corroboree | reverse complement strand
CCGAATAACTTCTCGCCCTCATAAGGTAATGCTTCTATTCCTTTTTTGACCTCTGTCTCCGCTCGCCAAGAACATAGCCAGAGCGCACGTCGTGCTGTGACTAGTGATGATGAAAGGCGAGAAGTGAGCTGACAGAAGTCAGTAGAAGCTGTACATAAATAGTCAGCCGCTTCCCAGATTTGATCAGCGAGAAATATAAGATGATCATCAGTTAAGGCAGATCTGAGTTCTGTTATCCATACCATTAGAGCTTTAGTTACCCAAATGCCACTCAACCCAGGTCTAAGCAGCACTCCTGCCGCTGTATACATGGACTTCAGCATAACCTCTATTTTACGGTCCGAAGGGTCCTTGAGTGTAGTTGCAGCTGGTACTGGTATGGTTAATTTCTTTGTAAGTTTAGACACAGATGAACCCACCAATGGCGGATTCTCCCATCTAGCTGTCATAGAATCTGGAAACGGATAGCTAGACCTAAATCTGTGAGGTACAGAAAACAGTTTGTCCGGATTCTTCCTTGTTTCTAGTAACATTTTATTAAGAGATTCTGACACAGGAAAACAAATTGGAATTCTCTGTCGTTTAGTAAAAACTACCTCATCATTTGTCATAGGCTCCTCAGTTTCTGTAAAATTCAGAGACTGACGCACTGCTCTGATGAGATTATCAATACCCGGCCTGTCAAAATCGTCACCATCTGACTGCTGGTCTACTTCGCCCTCCTCACCCACATCTTGTACAGTGAGGTCTGGTGAAGAATCATCAGACAGTAACATAGCAGACTAGCGGTCTCACCCTAGATTCAGATCTTACCGCCTCTTGCTCCTGCCGAGAGGCGGCCAACTCTGATTGCAAACCAGCTAAAACATCTGCTAATACAGCCCATGGTGGGTCCGGGGTAGAAACTGGATTTGGAACCGGAGCAGGAGTTGTATTTGTTTCGGAATTTACCACACATACTTTACATGTGGTAAATCCGTCAGGTAATACACCCTTACAGACATTGCAGAAAAAACTGCTTCTTAGACTTTGCTGGTGTCTTACTCATTATGTAAATAATAATAATTTTAAAAAAAACCAATATAAATACAAAGACAAGAGAGAGAAAACCTGTGCGACTCAATAAATAGTACTAAGGTGTCTCTATATATCTGGCCAAGTGTGCCAGTAATATACCTGATCCCAAAATCCCCCTAACACCCCTGCGCCTTCAATGGTGGAGAGATGTATTACAGGAAAATCTGGAGAAAAACAGGAAGCATGGTCTAATATGTCCCCACGCTCACAGAATATCACAAAGTGCAAACATTTAACTTATGCAGCAGATTATACTTAATGAAAAAATAAGAATTTACTCACCGGTAATTCTATTTCTCGTAGTCCGTAGTGGATGCTGGGACTCCGTAAGGACCATGGGGAATAGCGGCTCCGCAGGAGACTGGGCACAACTAAAAGAAAGCTTTAGACTACTGGTGTGCACTGGCTCCTCCCACTATGACCCTCCTCCAGACTTCAGTTAGGATACTGTGCCCGGAAGAGCTGACACAATAAGGAAGGATTTTGAATCCCGGGTAAGACTCATACCAGCCACACCAATCACACCGTATAACTCGTGATACAATACCCAGTTAACAGTATGATAACAACTGAGCCTCTCAACAGATGGCTCAACAATAACCCTTTAGTTAAACAATAACTATATACAAGTATTGCAGACAATCCGCACTTGGGATGGGCGCCCAGCATCCACTACGGACTACGAGAAATAGAATTACCGGTGAGTAAATTCTTATTTTCTCTGACGTCCTAAGTGGATGCTGGGACTCCGTAAGGACCATGGGGATTATACCAAAGCTCCCAAACGGGCGGGAGAGTGCGGATGACTCTGCAGCACCGAATGGGCAAACTCTAGGTCCTCCTCAGCCAGGGTGTCAAACTTATAGAATTTAGCAAACGTGTTTGACCCCGACCAAGTAGCTGCTCGGCAAAGTTGAAGAGCAGAGACCCCTCGGGCAGCCGCCCAAGAAGAGCCCACCTTCCTCGTGGAATGGGCTTTCACTGATTTAGGATGCGGCAGTCCAGCCGCAGAATGTGCAAGCTGAATCGTACTACAGATCCAGCGAGCAATAGTCTGCTTTGAAGCAGGTGCACCCAACTTGTTGGGCGCATACAGGATAAATAGTGAGTCAGTCTTTCTGACTCCAGCTGTCCTGGAAACATAAATTTTCAGGGCCCTGACTACATCCAACGACTTGGAAGCCTCCAAGTCTTTTGTAGCCGCAGGCACCACGATAGGTTGGTTCAGATGAAAAGCTGATACCACCTTAGGGAGAAATTGGGGACGAGTCCTCAATTCTGCCCTATCCATATGGAAAATCAGATAAGGGCTTTTATATGACAATGCCGCCAATTCTGATACACGCCTGGCCGAAGCCAAGGCCAACAACATGACCACTTTCTACGTGAGATATTTCAATTCCACGGTTTTAAGTGGCTCAAACCAATGTGACTTTAGGAAATCCAACACCACGTTGAGATCCCAAGGTGCCACTGGAGGCACAAAAAAGGGCTGAATATGCAGCACTCCCTTAACAAAAGTTTGAACTTCAGGTAGTGAAGCCAGTTCTCTCTGGAAGAAAATCGATAGAGCCGAAATCTGGACCTTAATGGAACCCAATTTTAGGCCCATAGTCACCCCTGAAGTGCAGGAAACGGCCCAGCTGAAATTCCTCCGTTGGGGCCTTCCTGGCCTCACACCACGCAACATATTTTCGCCATATGCGGTGATAATGGTTTGCGGTTACTTCTTTCCTAGCTTTAATCAGCGTAGGAATGACTTCTTCCGGAATGCCCTTTTCCTTCAGGATCCGGTGTTCAACCGCCATGCCATCAAACGCAGCCGCGGTAAGTCTTGGAACAGACAGGGCCCCTGCTGCAGCAGGTCCTGTCTGAGCGGCAGAGGCCATGGGTCCTCTGACATCATTTCTTGAAGTTCCGGGTACCAAGCTCTTCTTGGCCAATCCGGAACAATGAGTATAGTTCTTACTCCTCTTCTTATTATTATCCTCAGTACCTTTGGTATGAGAGGAAGAGGAGGGAACACATAAACCGACCGGTACACCCACGGTGTCACTAGAGCGTCCACAGCTATCGCCTGAGGGTCTCTTGACCTGGCGCAATATCTTTCTAGCTTTTTGTTTAGGCGGGACGCCATCATGTCCACCTGTGGCCTTTCCCAACGGTTTACAATCAGTTGGAAGACTTCTGGATGAAGTCCCCACTCTCCCGGGTGGAGGTCGTGCCTGCTGAGGAAGTCTGCTTCCCAGTTGTCCACTCCCGGAATGAACACTGCTGACAGTGCTAACACGTGATTTTCCGCCCATCGGAGAATCCTTGTGGCTTCTGCCATCGCCGTCCTGCTTCTCGTGCCGCCCTGTCGGTTTAAATGGGCGACCGCCGTGATGTTGTCTGACTGGATCAGTACCGGCTGGTTTTGAAGCAGGGGTTTTGCTTGACTTAGGGCATTGTAAATGGCCCTCAGTTCTATAATATTTATGTGCAGGGAAGTCTCCTGACTTGACCATAGTCCTTGGAAGTTTCTTCCCTGTGTGACTGCCCCCCAGCCTCGAAGGCTGGCATCCGTGGTCACCAGGACCCAGTCCTGTATGCCGAATCTGCGGCCCTCTTGAAGATGAGCACTCTGCAGCCACCACAGCAGAGACACCCTGGTCCTTGGAGACAGGGTTATCAGCCGATGCATCTGAAGATGCGATCCGGACCACTTGTCCAACAGGTCCCACTGAAAGGTTCTTGCATGGAACCTGCCGAATGGAATTGCTTCGTAGGAAGCTACCATCTTTCCCAGGATCCGCGTGCAGTGATGCACCGACACCTGTTTTTGTTTTAGGAGGCCTCTGACTAGAGATGACAGCTCCTTGGCCTTCTCCTCCGGGAGAAACACTTTTTTCTGTTCTGTGTCCAGAACCATCCCCAGGAACAGTAGACGTGTCGTAGGGACCAGCTGTGACTTTGGAATATTTAGAATCCAGCCGTGCTGTTGTAGCACCTCCCGAGATAGTGCTACCCCGACCAACAACTGCTCCCTGGACCTCGCCTTTATCAGGAGATCGTCCAAGTACGGGATAATTAAAACTCCCTTCTTTCGAAGGAGTATCATCATTTCGGCCATTACCTTGGTAAAGACCCTCGGAGCCGTGGATAGACCGAACGGCAACGTCTGGAATTGGTAATGACAATCCTGTACCACAAATCTGAGGTACTCCTGGTGAGGATGGTAAATGGGGACATGCAGGTAAGCATCCTTGATGTCCAGTGATACCATGTAATCCCCCTCGTCCAGGCTTGCAATAACCGCCCTGAGCGATTCCATCTTGAACTTGAATTTTTTTGTATACGTGTTCAAGGATTTCAAATTTAAAATGGGTCTCACCGAACCGTCCGGTTTCGGTACCACAAACATTGTGGAATAGTAACCCCGTCCTTGTTGAAGTAGGGGCACCTTTACTATCACCTGCTGGGAATACAGCTTGTGAATTGCCTCTAACACTGCCTCCCTGGCTGAGGGAGTTGTTGGCAAGGCAGATTTGAGGAAACGGCGGGGGGGAGACGTCTCGAATTCCAGCTTGTACCCCTGAGATACTACTTGAAAGATCCAGGGGTCCACCCGTGAGCGAGCCCACTGATCGCTGAAATTTTTGAGACGGGTCCCTACCGTACCTGGCTCCGCCTGTGGAGCCCCAGCGTCATGCTGTGGACTTAGAGGAAGCGGGGGAGGACTTTTGCTCCTGGGAACTGGCTGTATGCTGCAGCTTTTTCCCCCTACCTCTGCCTCTGGGCAGAAAGGACGCGCCTTTAACCCGCTTGCCCTTATTGGGCCGAAAGGACTGTACCTGATAATACGGTGCTTTCTTTGGCTGTGAGGGAACATGGGGTAAAAATGTAGACTTCCCAGCTGTTGCTGTGGAAACGAGGTCCGAGAGACCATCCCCGAACAACTCCTCACCCTTATAAGGCAAAACTTCCATGTGCCTTTTAGAATCTGCATCTCCTGTCCACTGCCGAGTCCATAACCCTCTCCTGGCAGAAATGGACATTGCACTTATTTTAGATGCCAGCCAGCAAATATCCCTCTGTGCATCCCTCATGTATAAGAGTGCGTCTTTAATATGCTCTACGGTTAGCAATATAGTGTCCCTGTCTAGAGTATCAATATTTTCCGACAGGGAATCTGACCACGCAGCTGCAGCACTGCACATCCATGCTGAAGCAATAGCTGGTCTCAGTATAACACCTGTGTGTGTATATATAGACTTCAGGATAGCCTCCTGCTTTCTATCAGCAGATTCCTTCAGGGCGGCCGTATCCGGAGACGGTAGTGCCACCTTCTTTGACAAGCGTGTGAGCGCTTTATCCACCCTAGGGGATGTTTCCCAACGTGACCTATCCTCTGGCGGGAAAGGGTACGCCATTAGTAACCTCTTAGAAATTACCAGTTTCTTATCGGGGGAAGCCCACGCTTCTTCACACACTTCATTTAATTCCTCAGATGGAGGAAAAACAACCGGTAGTTTTTTCTCTCCAAGCATAATACCCTTTTTTGTGGTATCTGGGGTAACATCAGAAATATGCAACACATTTTTCATTGCCTCAATCATATAACGTGTGGCCCTATTGGAAGATACATTAGTCTCATCGTCGTCGACACTGGATTCAGTATCCGTGTCGACATCTGTGTCTGCCATCTGAGGTAGCGGGCGTTTTAGAGCCCCTGATGGCTTTTGAGACGCCTGGGCAGGCACAGGCTGAGAAGCCGGCTGTCCCATATTTGGTATGTCGTCAAACCTTTTATGCAAGGAGTCGACACTGTCGCGTAATTCCTTCCACAGAACCATCCACTCAGGTGTCGACCCCGCAGGGGGTGACATCACATTTATCGGCATCTGCTCCGCCTCCACATAAGCCTCCTCATCAAACATGTCGACACAGCCGTACCGACACACCGCATACACACAGGGAATGCTCTGATAGAGGACAGGACCCCACAAAGCCCTTTGGGGAGACAGAGAGAGAGTATGCCAGCACACACCAGAGCGCTATATAACACAGGGATCCCACTATAAATGAGTGTTTTTCCCTTATAGCTGCTTATATTATATATACTGCGCCTAAATTTAGTGCCCCCCTCTCTTTTTTACCCTTATGTAGCGTGACACTGCAGGGGAGAGCCAGGGAGCGTCCTTCCAGCGGAGCTGTGAGGGAAAAATGGCGCCAGTGTGCTGAGGGAGTTAGCCCCGGCCCTTTTTCCGGCGGACTTCTCCCGCTTTTTCTGGAATTCTGGCAGGGGTATTTTTACACCTATATAGCCTTCCTGACTATATATGGTATAGATTTGCCAGCCAAGGTGTCTTATATTGCCCTCAGGGCGCCCCCCCCCCCCAGCGCCCTGCACCCATCAGTGACCGGAGTGTGAGGTGTGCATGAGGAGCAATGGCGTACAGCTGCAGTGCTGTGCGCTACCTTGTTGAAGACAGAAGTCTTCTGCCGCCGATTTTCAGGAACACTTCTTGCTTCTGGCTCTGTAAGGGGGCCGGTGGCGCGGCTTCGGGACCGAACATCGAGGTCGGGTCCTGTGGTCGATCCCTCTGGAGCTAATGGTGTCCAGTAGCCTAAGTACCCCAAGCTACCACCAGTTAGGTAGGTTCGCTTCTTCTCCCCTTAGTCCCTCGCTGCAGTGAGTCTGTTGCCAGCAGATCTCACTGTAAAATAAAAAACCTAAATATACTTTCTTTCTTTCTTTCTTTCTAGGAGCTCAGGAGAGCCCCTAGTGTGCATCCAGCTCAGCCGGGCACAAGATTCTAACTGAAGTCGGGAGGAGGGTCATAGTGGGAGGAGCCAGTGCACACCAGTAGTCTAAAGCTTTCTTTTAGTTGTGCTCAGTCTCCTGCGGAGCCGCTATTCCCCATGGTCCTTACGGAGTCCCAGCATCCACTTAGGACGTCAGAGAAATCAATAATTGTGGATCCACTTCCACAAGCCTAGTTGCTCTGTGAGCACCGAAAAAGCACACTGAGGTACTCTGGGATATGGAGGGGAGGTATAGTCAAAGTTTAACTGTTCAGTGCCTAGTTCCAGTGGAACCGTCCATATCCCAAGAGTTCTCCAGTGACCCCTAGTGGATGAAAAAGAAATAACTGCAGATCGATTGAACTCCAGATATATCTGCCAGTGTGTACCCAGCTTAATAATACTATAAATACCAATCAATTGATCTGCAGATATATCTACAGACGGTACGGGCAGTGTGTTGGGCTCAATCAGTCTTGACGTCACGAACTGGGTGGGCAATAACATGCGCCCCCTCCCCCCCAGTAGCGCCGTCAATCACTGCTGCAATTTGCAGGAAGTGTACGCATGGTCGACTGACCACCCATAGACACACACACACACACTGAACAGGAGACACAAAATTATACACACTATACATTATAACACCCAATCCACAGATTCAGCAACATATAAAAATGTAAGGGTAAACTACAGTAACAGAAAAATGGTGAATACTCCATCAGGGATCCCCAGATGCAAATTGTCTTCAAAATGAAATCACCACAAATAACTCAATGGTTTCTGGCAAAAACAAGAGACTATAAATAAGATTAGATGAGGAGACTGAGCGACACTGTGTCCAGGGCATCATAACCACACAAACAGCACAACTGCTTACAGCCTATAATTGGAAACTCCTAATACAGAAGACATGATGCAACTAACATGTACAAGTCTTATTTCCATTTACTCATTAAACACACAGTTGACATCACAACCTTGTGCAATTTATCAATATTCATAATATAGAGCTAGTAACACTACTGAGACATAAGGTACGATACATTGATAGGAAACCACATGAGGTGTGAATCACTAGTGAACTGACGGGCTGAACACTCGTCTGTATACTGTTGGAAAGCTTTACCCGAAAATATGAAAAAGCAATTCCTTCATAAATACTCAGCACCACACTGCGGGGGGAAATGTATCAAAACCTTCTAAAGAGGTCAGGTTCTAGCTATCATTTTATAGAATGCACTTGATAAATGATACTTAGAAGCTGATTGGTTGATATGGGCAACATCTCCAATTGTCCTCTTTAGAAAGTTTGATACATCTACTAGCACTTGGGGGAGGGATAGAATTAAGCTGCCGAAGGGTTAGTGTTAGGCACCAGGGGGAGGGTTAGTGGGGTTAGTGTTAGGCATCAGGGGGAGGGTTAGTGTTAGGCACCAGGGGGAGGGTTAGTGTTAGGCACCATGGGGAGGGTTAGTGGGGTTAGTGTTAGGCACCAGGGGGAGGGTTAGTGTTAGGCACCAGGGGGAGGGTTAGTGTTAGGCACCAGGGGGAGGGTTAGTGTTAGGCACCAGGGGGAGGGTTAGTGTTAGGCACCAGGGGGAGGGTTAGTGTTAGGCACCAGGGGGAGGGTTAGTGTTAGGCACCAGGGGGAGGGTTAGTGGGGTTAGTGTTAGGCACCAGAGGGAGGGCTCGTGTTAGGCATCAGGGAAAGGGTTAGTTGACCTACTAAATGTCAATCATCTGGTGTCAACCTATTGACTGTCTATCTAGACACTGTCAGTCTTTTAATCCACACCCCATCTTATCAGGTGTCAGGATGTTTAAATGAATCCTTCTCCATCTTAACAATATAATAAATTAGTCCTTACCCACTTTTAAAGTGTGTCAAAAAGAAAAGAAAGGAAAGGAAAAACCACGGAGTTGAGAGAAACAAACCGTTATCTTTATGGAAGAGTGCTGCTAATGTGGTGTTGACACTTTTCAAATGTACTCTCTGACAAGATGTGTGTATGTATGTATATACATATGTATGTACGCATCTATTTACCTCTCTCTCTTATGCTACTCCACTTAGAAATACTTAATACAACTCTGCAACAACTTCTATTTGTTTAGATGATGACACATGCAGCAATATTACCATCAATACTGGCAATGGCAAATTGCCATGTTATCACCATACATGTAGCACAGGAAGGCATGACATACAGAATATGTAACAACTGGAAACAAAAAATAGGATTTTAATTACCTACCAGTAAATCCTTTTCTCGTAGTCCGTAGAGGATGCTGGGGTCCATAGACGGGTCCACCAGGAGCCATTGGCACTTTAAGAGTTTAACAGTGTGGGCTGGCTCCTCCCTCTATGCCCCTCCTACCAGACTCGAGAGAAGGACATACACAGATAGTGGCGAGATTCATACCAGCTCACACAACAAAGCAAAATCCGGCTAACATGCCGGACAAACTCAGCGACAGCTGAAACAGTACTGAAACAGTAAATAACGCAGAACTTACCTAGGAACCAGGCAGTACTGAACTAAATAACCACTGCAGGATAAAGAAGCGCTGGGCGGGCGCCCAGCATCCTCTACGGACTACGAGAAAAGGATTTACCGGTAGGTAATTAAAATCCTATTTTCTCTTACGTCCTAGAGGATGCTGGCGTCCATATTAGTACCATGGGGATGTACCAAAGCTCCCAGAACGCGAGGGAGAGCGCGCAGGATCCTGCAGCACTGCTTGACCAAACTTGAGATCATCAGAGGCCAAAGTATCGAACGTGTTCGATCCAGACCAAGTAGCTGCTCGGCAAGGCTGTAAAGCCGAGACACCCCGGGAAGCCGCCCAGGAAGAACCCACCTTACGAGTAGAGTGGGCCGTAACCGATTCTGGACACGGCAATCCTGCCATAGAATATGCATGCTGGATGGTGAACCTGATCCAGCGAGAAATCGACTGCTTAGAAGCAGGACACCCAATTTTCTTGGGATCATAGAGGACACACAGAGAGTCAGATTTTCTGTGATGAGCCGTCCTCTTCACATAAATCTTCAAAGCCCTCACAACATCCAAGGCCTTTGAAGCAATTGAGGAGTCGGTTGGTTGATATGAAAAGCCGACACAACCTTAGGAAGGAACTGTTGACGAGTCCTGAGTTCCACCCTATCTTCATGGAAGACCAGATAGGGACTTTTACAGGACAAAGGCCCCAATTCCGACATACGTCAAGCAGAAGCTAAGGCCAACAAAGTGACCGCCTAACACGTGAGAAACTTGATTTCAGCCTCCTGTAGAGGCTTAAACCAATCCGATTGCAGGAACTGCAACACCACATCAAGATCCCAGCGTGCCTTTGGTGCCACAAAGGGAGGCTGGATGTGCAGAACCCCTTACAAAAAGGTCTGAACCTCAGGGATAACAGCCAATTGTTTCTGGAAGAAAATGGATAAGGCCGAAATCTGGACCTTGATGGAGCCCAATCTCAGGCCCATATCCACACCTGCTTGCAGGAAAAGTAGAGACCGTACAAGCTGAAACTCCACTGCAGAAGACTTCTTGGATTCACACCATGACACATACTTTTTCCAAATACGATGGTAATGTTTAGACCTTGCCCCCTTCCTAGCCTGTATCAGGGTAGGAATAACCTCGCTTGGAGTACCTTTCCGAGCTAAGATCTGGCGCTCAACCGACATGCTGTCAAACGTCGCCATGGTAAGTCTTGATAAGCGAACGGCCCCTGTAGTAGAAGATCCTCCCGAAGAGGCAGAGGCCTTGGATCTTCCAGCAGTAGATCCAGCAGATCCGCGTACCAAGCCCTCCTTGGCCAGTCTGGAGCAATGAGGATTGCCAGAACCTTTGTTCTTTTTACTAGTTGTAGAACTTTTGGAATTAGAGGAAGTGGAGGGAACACATACACTGACGTGAACACCCACGGTCTTACTAGTGCATCTACCGCCACTGCCTGTGGGTCTCTTCACCTGGAACAGTACCTCCGCAGCTTCTTGTTGAGGCGGGAGGCCATCATGTCTATGTGAGGAACCCCCACCAACCGGTTACCTCCTCGAATGCCTCCAGGTGGAGGCCCCACTCCCCTAGATGGAGATTGTGTCTGCTGAGGAAGTCCGCTTCACAGTTGTCTACTCCCGGAATGAAGATTGCTGACATCGCCACAGCGTGCCTTTCTGCCCAGAGGAGTCTTGTCACCTCTGACATTGCAGCCCTGCTCTTCGTTCCGCCTTGTCGGTTTATGTAGGCCACTGTGGTCACATTGTCTGACTGCACCTGAACAGCCCGATCCTGCAGAAAGTGTGCTGCTTGAAGAAGGCCATTGTATATGGCTCTTAGCTCCAGGATGTTTATTGGGAGAAGGGATTCTTGACTTGACCACCTTCCTTGGAAGGTTTCCCCCCTGAGAGACTGCTCCCCAACCTCTTAGACTTGCATCCGTGGTTAGAAGGATCCAGTCTTGAACTCCGAACCTTCGGCCCTCCAGAAGGTGTGGTAGTTGTAGCCACCAGAGGAGCGAAATCCAGGCTTTCGGTGACAGACGTATCGTCTGGTGCTTATGTAGGTGAGATCCTGACCACTGGTCCAAGAGATCCAGCTGAAAGGATCGAGCATGAAATCTTCCGTACTGCAGAGCCTCGTAGGAGGCAACCATCTTCCCCAGAAGGAGGATGCACTGATGAACCGATACCCGGGCAGGCTTCAAGACATCCCGGACCATTGTTTGAATCACCAATGCTTTCTCCACCGGTAGAAACACCCTCTGCACCTCCGTGTCGAAGATCATCCCCAGGAAAGACAGTCTCCTTGTCGGCTCCAGATAAGATTTTGGAATGTTCAGGATCCAACCGTGCTTCTTGAGCAGATGTGTCGTGAGAGCAATGGATCTTAACAACATCTCTCTGGACGATGCCTTGATCAGCAGATCGTCCAGATATGGAATTATGTTCACCCCCTGCTTGCAGAGGAGAACCATCATCTCTGCCATCACCTTGGTGAGGACCCTTGGTGCCGTGGAGAGACCGAACGGCAGTGCCTGATAGTGATGGTCTAACAGTGCAAACCTGGGGTAAGCCTGATGCGGCAACCAAATGGGAATGTGGAGGTACGCATCCTTGATGTCCAGGGACACCAGGAACTCCCCCTCCGTCAGTCCTAAGATAACTGCTCTCAGAGACTCCATTTTGAATTTGAAGTCCCTGAGATAAGGGTTCAATGATTTCAAGGTCAGAATTGGCCTGACCGAACCATCCTGCTTCGGTACCACAAAAAGGTTTGAATAGTAACCTTTGTTCAACTGATGAGGTGGAACTGGAACAATGACCTCGGACACTATCAATTTTCGGATAGCGTCCAGTAGAATATCCCTGTCTGCCGGCAAGCCTTTTTTGAAGAATCAGTGAGATGGGAGAGTTTGAAACTCAAGCCTGTACCCCCGGGACACAATATCCTGTATCCAAGGATCCAGGCCAGACAAAACCCAGACGTGGCTGAAATGCCGGAGTCTTGCTCCCACCTGACCTACCTCCAGGCTGTGCGGTCCACCGTCATGCTGAGGACTTTGAGGTACCAGAAGCAGGCTTCTGGTCCTGGGAACCTGCGGGGGCAGTTTTTTTGGATCTGACACGACCACCTCTAAAGAAGGTGTGAGAGGGCTTTGTCTTTCTAGGCCTAGCGGGCCGAAAGAACTGTGACGTGTTGGGAGTAAAAGGCTCCTTCGTAGTCGGTGCAGCTGAGGGGAGAAAAGGAGACTTACCCGCAGTAGCCGTGGCAATCCACGCATCCAGCGCCTCCCCAAACAGAGCCTGACCTGTATAGGGTAGGCTCTCCACACTTTTCCTGGATTCCGCATCCGCAGACCACTGGCCCAGCCGGAGACCCCTGCGAGCAGAGACGGACATGGAGGAGATCCCCACAGCCATGGAACCCAGATCCTTCATGGATTCTACCAGGAACCCTGCAGAATCCTTTATCCATCGTAGTCAAGTCATCCTGCAGTGTGATTGACCACTTTGCTATAGCTTTTGAAATCCATGCACAGGCAATAGTAGGCCGCAGTATAGCCCCTGAAGCCGTGTATATGGATTTGAGCGTAGCATCCACTTTGCGATCTGCAGTCTCTTTCAACGCAGTAGATCACGGGACAGGTAAGACCACCTGTTTGACAGCCTGGAGACAGAGGCGTCAACTATAGGCGGGGACTTCGTCTTCCGGGAAGGGAAAAGCAATCAGAACCCTTTTAGGGATCTGGAATTTTTTCTCAGGGTTTTCCCAGGCTTTTTCAAATATAGCATTTCATTCCTTAAGATGCCGGGAAGGTGAGAGGGGCTTTCCTACTATCTGTGAAAAAGGCCTCCTCAACCTGCTCAGGAGGTGTGTCAGAAATATGTAACACATCCCGCATGGCCTCAATCATCAACTGCACCGCCTTAGCAAGTGATGCCGTCCCCCGCGACAATCCCCATCACCATCTGCTGTGTCAGAATCGGTATCCGTGTCATCCTGCATAATTTGGGCAAGAGCACGTTTGTGAGAATCTACAGCAGGGGGCCCCGAGGGAGCAGTATCAGACCATACTGCCATAGAGGACTGCAACACCTGAGTTGCATGCTCAGTCCTTGCAACCCTTTCAGAAATCTGAGAAATAGCCCCCCTAAGAGAGGCTAACAACTCCGGTTCTCTAGCTGGGATCTGCGCTACAACAGTGCAATCCTGATTACATGGGATGGGATCTTCCTGAGAAGATAAATCCTCTGCAGCATATGAGACAGAGTCTCTAGACTTGTTTGCTTGTACACCCCACATACACACAGGGTACAGGGCAGACAGAGATCCCCCCCAAAAAAATGGCAGAGAGACACAGAGATTAGAGCCAACCCACACACAGCGCTATATAGGTATAGGGAGACCCTTAACCCGCGCTGACTGTGTTCATTAATAGGTGACACAGTCTATACACAGCCTCCCCTCCCTTCTACAACCCCCTGGTACCGTACAGATAGCTGGAGTTGCTCTGGAGGGACTGTTCTTCCACTGGCAGCGTGTCTGCAGTCAGGAAAATGGCGCTGAACGCTGCTGGGTCCACTCTGATGAGAAGCTCCGTCCTCTTAATGGCGCTGTCTTCCCGCTCTTCCAAGATTATACTGGCATGAGGATTTTGTGCTGGCTGAGATCCGAGGACCCCGACAGGCTTTCTGGTCAGTGGAGGGTCAAGGAGCCGGCTCAGGGCACCCCTCACAGTGCCGCACCAAGTAACGCTGAGCCCCCGGAGCGCAGTTAGTACTGCGCTCCTACTCTGTAGTCGCCATCTTCCCATCGGCTCCCTGCTTGTTAGGGAGCCGATGACTCACTCACCACACTTCAGCTCTGCAAGGGGGTGGCGGCATGCTGCTGGGGTGAGCGTTCCCCTGCGGCGGGGAGCGATCTTTCCCCTCTGGAGCTCAGTGTCCAGTCAGCGGAGACAGTGGCTCAGAACCCGCAGGGCGGACACTGCTCCCCCCCTCAGTCCCTCGATGCAGGGAGGCTGTTGCCAGCACCCTCCCTGAAAAATAAAAAAACTCTAAAATAAACTTTACTAAAGAAGCTCTGTAGAGCTCCCCTAGCTGTGACCGGCTCCTCCGGGCACATTTTCTAAACCGAGTCTGGTAGGAGGGGCATAGAGGGAGGAGCCAGCCCACACTATTAAACTCTTAAAGTGCCAATGGCTCCTGGCGGACCCGTCTATACGCCATGGTACTAATATGGACCCCAGCATCCTCTAGGACGTAAGAGAAATAATGATTTCCAGGCATGCTAATGAATATAGCTGGCAGATGCCCATTGTCAGCTTGTGTGTTCTGTTCATCTGACCACAATAACCTGCCCCTGGTGATTAGCAAAAGGGCATATTGCCAAACTTCAAACTGTTTTCAATACCCGGCATCCTGTGATCGGCATTAATAATAACCATGACGTACTGTGCTAGAGCTTCATTTCAAACTACTTAAATGTCAAACTGGTCTATTAACAATCTTACATCCATCTCTAACTGAGTGGACCTTTTACTTTCTTATGACATGTTCATTGTGTCCTGCGTATGTGACACCACCACAAAACACACCAGACACTTTTCTTGGTGCACTATAAGAACCTTTTGTTTTAATACATACTTTGATTTGTTGATGCTCCTCTTCAGTTTCTTCTCTAGTTGCCTCATCCTGCCTATGGCGGCATTATATTTAGCAGCTGTTTCCTTGTGTACTAATTCACTGCGCGTCTTTTTCTGTTCTTCTTCCATGACCTTGAAAAGACATATATATTAGAAATAATGACTTCCTACCTCATTTAAATGTAATTTTAGCTCCACTAGAGTGGCTGATGCAGGAAGCCCATTTTTGTTCTCTGTATTAATGGTAACCATTATGTTTCTATCTCGTAGAGATGGGAATTAGGCAGCACAGCTGCACGTACCAGAGAGACAGAGCACAAGTGAAAGCACTATGGGGATGGAGGCTTACTACAACTCACTTTGCTTCTACAGTCTGGGTAATGTCGCCTTGACATGGAGTTACCCTATGCCTTGCAATGGAGACTTAAGAAACCAGGAAGGATTTGATTTGTCCTCGCCAAGTCTAACTACTGTGTAAATGCACACTTTACTGTGATCCTTCATCTGCACCTTTCTAACCCTAGACATGTTTACAGGCCTCCATCTATGTCTTTCTTTTAGCCCACGTTTCTCCCCCAGGTCTTCTCTATCCTTCAGCATCCATCCATCTTTCTCTCTCTCTGTATATACACACACACATAGTATTCATCCAAGCTCTCTTCTCTTCCAATCCTCCAACTTTTTTACTTTCTATCTTTCTTTCCAAGCTCTTTTTTTAACCCATAGGTCATTTTCAGGGGTGTGGATTAATAGATACACGATGTCGAGATAATCAATAGTCCAGCAACACATGGTCAACATGCATTAGGTTGATAATAAAAAAAAAGGTTGACAGATGAATGGTCGACAGGTACAAAAAAATCGACATGTTCAAAAGGTTAACATGGAAATGGTTGACACATTGTTGTTGTTTTTTTATTTTAGCCCAAATCTAACCCTAACCCTCCCCTAGTTTCTAACCCTAACTGTCCCCTACCACAGCTTAGCCCTAAACCTTGCCCAAGTGCAGTCTAATCCTAACCCTTCCCCTATTGCCTAACCCTAACTATCCCATCCCGTAGCCCAGGCATTCCCAACCGCGGTCCTCAAGGCACACTAACAGTGCAGGTTTTAGTGATATCCAGGCTTCAGCACAGGTGACTTAATTAGTAGCTCAGTTATTTTGATTTAACCATCTGTGCTGCAGCCTGGATATCACTAAAACCTGCACCGTTGGTGTGCCTTGAGGACCGTGGTTGGGAATGCCTGCCGTAGCCTAACCCTAATGCTAGCCATGTGCAGCCTCAGCTTAACCCTTCCCCTAGAGCAGCCTAACCCTAAAAATGTTGAAAAAAAACACATTGACCATTTTTGTGCCAACCATTTCCAGATCGATATATTGAACTAGCCAACCTTAAGCACAGTCAAAATTTTGACACTATCGTCAGAATGCATGTGGCGTTTTCCTTTTAATTGTGGACCTTTTCAACCGGATACCATTTTTCAGCTGGCAATATTCGGTTTTGTTAACCCAACTTTTTATTGTGTTTTCCTAACTTCCTTTCATCTACCTCAGTGCTGTGCCTCCAAGCTCTCTATTCATAGTCCTGCTCTATTTTGCTTCTTCTCCAAGCTCTGCTTTTCTCCCCCCTTACTCTTACAGCCCCCATCACTAACTCAGGGAAGACCAAGGAGACAATCGGTTCCAATTACAGGAGACTCTCCAAAATCAAGTCACCCCCCTCCTCCCCCATACAGCACCTGTTCTTTTTATGAAATGTAAGAGTAAACAAATTTCTAATAAGAATTTTGTCATTTTTGGAATATTTCTAATTTTAACTACCAAATCTACAGCCTGATGATGGATCCTCAGCGTTCATGAGAATTCACTTTCCTTTTAACAATGATTTCTGGCGTTTAGTGCTCATATCTTCTCTCTTCTTTATAATATATATATATATATATATATATATATATATATATATATATATATATATATATATATATATATATATATACACACACAGGTTGAGTATCCCTTATCCAAAATGCTTGGGACCAGAGGTATTTTGGATATCGGATTTTTCCGTATTTTGGAATAATTAGATACCATAATGAGATATCATGGTTATGGGACCTAAATCTAAGCACAGAATGCATTTATGTTACATATACACCTTATACACACAGCCTGAAAGTAATTTTAGCCAATATATTTGATAACTTTGTGCATTAAACAAAGTGTGTCTACATTCACACAATTCATTTATGTTTCATATACACCTTATATACACAGCCTGAAGGTCATTTAATACAATATTATTAATAACTTTGTGTATTAAACAAAGTTTGTGTACATTGAGCCATCAAAAAACAGAGGTTTCACTATCTCACTCTCACTCAAAAAAGTCCGTAATTCGGAATATTTGGATATGGGATACTCAACCTGTATATATATATAAAAAGGAAAAAAAATATAGGTTGTATTTGCATATGATTCAAAAATAAGGATTACCCCAAAGTACCAGTGACCGAGTATTTCAAAGTAACTCAAAGAACTGTGGGTGGACACATGATGTAGATCCTCTTTTTGTAGGGTTTCAAAGGTCTATTTACTAAGCCTGTGATATAGATAAAGTTGCCGGAGATAAAGTACCAGCCAAGCAGCTCCTAAATGTCATTTCTCTAACGTCCTAAGTGGATGCTGGGACTCCGTAAGGACCATGGGGAATAGCGGCTCCGCAGGAGACTGGGCACAACTAAAAGAAAAGCTTTAGACTACTGGTGTGCACTGGCTCCTCCCACTATGACCCTCCTCCAGACTTCAGTTAGATTCTTGTGCCCGGCTGAGCTGGATGCACACTAGGGGCTCTCCTGAGCTCCTAGAAAGAAAGTATATTTAGGTTTTTTATTTTACAGTAAGATCTGCTGGCAACAGACTCACTGCAGCGAGGGACTAAGGGGAGAAGAAGCGAACCTACCTAACAGGTGGTAGTTTGGGCTTCAGAGACTACTGGACACCATTAGCTCCAGAGGGATCGACCGCAGGACCCGACCTTGGTGTTCGTTCCCGGAGCTGCGCCGCCGGCCCCCTTACAGAGCCAGAAGCAAGAAGTGTTCCGGAAAATCGGCGGCAGAAGACTTCTGTCTTCAACAAGGTAGCGCACAGCACTGCAGCTGTGCGCCATTGTTCCTCATGCACACCTCACACTCCGGTCACCCGATGGGTGCAGGGCGCTGGGGGGGGGCGCCCTGAGGGCAATATAAGACACCTTGGCTGGCAAATCTATACCATATATAGTCAGGAAGGCTATATAGGTGTAAAAATACCCCTGCCAGAATTCCAGAAAAAGCGGGAGAAGTCCGCCGGAAAAGGGGCGGGGCCATCTCCCTCAGCACACTGGCGCCATTTTTCCCTCACAGCTCCGCTGGAAGGACGCTCCCTGGCTTTCCCCTGCAGTGTACAAGCTACAGAAGGGTAAAAAAGAGAGGGGGGGCACTAAATTTAGGCGCAGTATATATTATAAAAGCAGCTATAAGGGAAAAACACTCATTTATAGTGGGATCCCTGTGTTATATAGCGCTCTGGTGTGTGCTGGCATACTCTCTCTCTGTCTCCCCAAAGGGCTTTGTGGGGTCCTGTCCTCTGTCAGAGCATTCCCTGTGTGTATGCGGTGTGTCGGTACGACTGTGTCGACATGTTTGCTTATGTGGAGGCGGAGCAGATGCCGATAAATGTGATGTCACCCCCTGCGGGGTCGAAACCTGAGTGGATGGTGCTGTGGAAGGAATTACGCAACAGTGTCGACTCCTTGCATAAAAGGTTTGACGACATACCAAATGTGGGACAACCGGCTTCTCAGCCTGTGCCTGCCCAGGCGTCTCAAAAGCCATCAGGGGCTCTAAAACGCCCGCTACCTCAAATGGCAGACACAGATGTCGACACGGATACTGACTCCAGTGTCGACGACGATGAGACTAATGTAATTTCCAGTAGGGCCACACGTTACATGATTGAGGCAATGAAAAATGTGTTGCACATTTCTGATGTTATCCCCGGTACCACAAAAAAGGGTATTATGTTTGGAGAGAAAAAACTACCAGTAGCTTTTCCTCCATCTGAAGAGTTAAATGAAGTGTGTGAAGAAGCGTGGGCTTCCCCTGATAAGAAACTGGTAATTTCTAAGAGGTTACTAATGGCGTACCCTTTCCCGCCAGAGGATAGGTCACGTTGGGAAACATCCCCTAGGGTGGATAAAGCGCTCACACGCTTGTCAAAGAAGGTGGCACTACCGTCTCCGGATACGGACGCCCTGAAGGAATCTGCCGATAGAAAGCAGGAGTCTATCCTGAAGTCTATATATACACACACAGGTGTTATACTGAGACCAGCTATTGCTTCAGCATGGATGTGCAGTGCTGCAGCTGCGTGGTCAGATTCCCTGTCGGAAAATATTGATACCCTAGACAGGGACACTATATTGCTAACCGTAGAGCATATTAAAGACGCACTTTTATACATGAGGGATGCACAGAGGGATATTTGCTGGCTGGCATCTAAAATAAGTGCAATGTCCATTTCTGCCAGTAGAGGGTTATGGACTCTGCAGTGGACAGGAGATGCAGATTCTAAAAGGCACATGGAAGTTCTGCCTTATAAGGGTGAGGAGTTGTTCGGGGATGGTCTCTCGGACCTCGTTTCCACAGCAACAGCTGGGAAGTCTACATTTTTACCCCATGTTCCCTCACAGCCAAAGAAAGCACCGTATTATCAGGTACAGTCCTTTCGGCCCAATAGGGGCAAGCGGGTTAGGGGCGCGTCCTTTCTGCCCAGAGGCAGAGGTAGAGGGAAAAAGCTGCAGCATACAGCCAGTTCCCAGGAGCAAAAGTCCTCCCCGCTTCCTCTAATTCCACAGCATGACGCTGGGGCTCCACAGGCGGAGCCAGGTACGGTGGGGGCCCGTCTCAAATATTTCAGCAATCAGTGGGCTTGCTCACGGGTGGATCCCTGGATCCTTCAAGTGGTATCTCAGGGGTACAAGCTGGAATTCGAGACGTCTCCCCCCCGCCGTTTCCTCAAATCTGCCTTACCAACCACTCCCTCAGGCAGGGAGGCAGTGTTACGGGCAATTCACAAGCTGTATTCACAACAGGTGATAGTAAAGGTGCCCCTACTTCAACAAGGACGGGGTTACTATTCCACAATGTTTGTGGTACCGAAACCGGACGGTTCGGTGAGACCCATTTTAAATTTGAAATCCTTGAACACATATATAAAAAAAATTCAAGTTCAAGATGGAATCGCTCAGGGCGGTTATTGCAAGCCTGGACGAGGGGGATTACATGGTATCACTGGACATCAAGGATGCTTACCTGCATGTCCCCATTTACCATCCTCACCAGGAGTACATCAGATTTGTGGTACAGGATTGTCATTACCAATTCCAGACGTTGCCGTTCGGTCTATCCACGGCTCCGAGGGTCTTTACCAAGGTAATGGCCGAAATGATGATACTCCTTCGAAAGAAGGGAGTTTTAATTATACCGTACTTGGACGATCTCCTGATAAAGGCGAGGTCCAGGGAGCAGTTGTTGGTCGGGGTAGCACTATCTCGGGAGGTGCTACAACAGCACGGCTGGATTCTAAATATTCCAAAGTCACAGCTGGTCCCTACGACACGTCTACTGTTCCTGGGGATGGTTCTGGACACAGAACAGAAAAAAGTGTTTCTCCCGGAGGAGAAGGCCAAGGAGCTGTCATCTCTAGTCAGAGGCCTCCTAAAACAAAAACAGGTGTCGGTGCATCACTGCACGCGGATCCTGGGAAAGATGGTAGCTTCCTACGAAGCAATTCCATTCGGCAGGTTCCATGCAAGAACCTTTCAGTGGGACCTGTTGGACAAGTGGTCCGGATCGCATCTTCAGATGCATCGGCTGATAGCCCTGTCTCCAAGGACCAGGGTGTCTCTGCTGTGGTGGCTGCAGAGTGCTCATCTTCAAGAGGGCCGCAGATTCGGCATACAGGACTGGGTCCTGGTGACAACGGATGCCAGCCTTCGAGGCTGGGGGGCAGTCACACAGGGAAGAAACTTCCAAGGACTATGGTCAAGTCAGGAGACTTCCCTGCACATAAATATTCTGGAGCTGAGGGCCATTTACAATGCCCTAAGTCAGGCAAAACCCCTGCTTCAAAACCAGCCGGTACTGATCCAGTCAGACAACATCACGGCGGTCGCCCATGTAAACCGACAGGGCGGCACGAGAAGCAGGACGGCGATGGCAGAAGCCACAAGGATTCTCCGATGGGCGGAAAATCACGTGTTAGCACTGTCAGCAGTGTTCATTCCGGGAGTGGACAACTGGGAAGCAGACTTCCTCAGCAGGCACGACCTCCACCCGGGAGAGTGGGGACTTCATCCAGAAGTCTTCCAACTGATTGTAAACCGTTGGGAAAGGCCACAGGTGGACATGATGGCGTCCCGCCTAAACAAAAAGCTAGAAAGATATTGCGCCAGGTCAAGAGACCCGCAGGCGATAGCTGTGGACGCTCTAGTGACACCGTGGGTGTACCGGTCGGTTTATGTGTTCCCTCCTCTTCCTCTCATACCAAAGGTACTGAGGATAATAAGGAGAAGAGGAGTAAGAACTATACTCATTGTTCCGGATTGGCCAAGAAGAGCTTGGTACCCGGACCTTCAAGAAATGATGTCAGAGGACCCATGGCCTCTGCCGCTCAGACAGGACCTGCTGCAGCAGGGGCCCTGTCTGTTCCAAGACTTACCGCGGCTGCGTTTGACGGCATGGCGGTTGAACACCGGATCCTGAAGGAAAAGGGCATTCCGGAGGAAGTCATTCCTACGCTGATTAAAGCTAGGAAAGAAGTAACCGCAAATCATTATCACCGCATATGGCGAAAATATGTTGCGTGGTGTGAGGCCAGGAAGGCCCCAACGGAGGAATTTCAGCTGGGCCGTTTCCTGCACTTCCTACAGTCAGGGGTGACTATATGCCTAAAATTGGGTTCCATTAAGGTCCAGATTTCGGCTCTATCGATTTTCTTCCAGAGAGAACTGGCTTCACTACCTGAAGTTAAAACTTTTGTTAAGGGAGTGCTGCATATTCAGCCCCCATTTGTGCCTCCAGTGGCACCTTGGGATCTCAACGTGGTGTTGGATTTCCTAAAGTCACATTGGTTTGAGCCACTTAAAACCGTGGAATTGAAGTATCTCACGTGGAAAGTAGTCATGTTGTTGGCCTTGGCTTCGGCCAGGCGTGTATCAGAATTGGCGGCTTTGTCATGTAAAAGCCCTTATCTGATTTTCCATATGGATAGGGCAGAATTGAGGACTCGTCCCCAGTTTCTTCCTAAAGTGGTATCAGCTTTTCATCTGAACCAACCTATCGTGGTGCCTGCGGCTACTACAGACTTGGAGGCTTCCAAGTTGTTGGACGTAGTCAGGGCCCTGAAAATCTATGTTTCCAGGACAGCTGGAGTCAGAAAGACTGACTCCCTATTTATCCTGTATGCGCCCAACAAGTTGGGTGCACCTGCTTCAAAGCAGACTATTGCTCGCTGGATCTGTAGTACGATTCAGCTTGCACATTCTGCGGCTGGACTGCCGCATCCTAAATCAGTAAAAGCCCATTCCACGAGGAAGGTGGGCTCTTCTTGGGCGGCTGCCCGAGGGGTCTCGGCTCTACAACTTTGCCGAGCAGCTACTTGGTCGGGGTCAAACACGTTTGCTAAATTCTACAAGTTTGACACCCTGGCTGAGGAGGACCTAGAGTTTGCCCATTCGGTGCTGCAGAGTCATCCGCACTCTCCCGCCCGTTTGGGAGCTTTGGTATAATCCCCATGGTCCTTACGGAGTCCCAGCATCCACTTAGGACGTTAGAGAAAATAAGAATTTACTCACCGTTAATTCTATTTCTCGTAGTACGTAGTGGATGCTGGGCGCCCGTCCCAAGTGCGGATTGTCTGCAATACTTGTATATAGTTACTGCCTAACTAAAGGGTTATTGTTGAGCCATCTGTTGAGAGGCTCAGTTGTTATCATACTGTTAACTGGGTATAGTATCACGAGTTATACGGTGTGATTGGTGTGGCTGGTATGAGTCTTACCCGGGATTCAAAATCCTTCCTTATTGTGTCAGCTCTTCCGGGCACAGTATCCTAACTGAAGTCTGGAGGAGGGTCATAGTGGGAGGAGCCAGTGCACACCAGTAGTCTAATGCTTTCTTTTAGTTGTGCCCAGTCTCCTGCGGAGCCGCTATTCCCCATGGTCCTTACGGAGTCCCAGCATCCACTACGGACTACGAGAAATAGTTTTAACGGTGAGTAAATTCTTATTTTTTCAAACCCAGCCTGTGACATGGCAGTTAAGAGCCGATTCGCTGGAACCTTATCTCCATCTATGGCTTAGTAAATAGACCACTCAGTGTGTTATGACGATAACAGGCCTTTTTTGCCATTCACAATCTTCAACTGAAAATGCTTACAGTAGTTTACCATTATTAAGATTCCTGGTGTGCCTACATTAACGGAATATATGGGAATTATTCCTATAACTATGCTATCTACTGTATATTTTTACAGTGGGAAAGGCTGGGTCTAATTTTATGAGCCTTATTTCGTGACAAAGAGTTGTAGGTCTCTACAAATGGTCCTATTTTAATTACCTGCTATCCAGTGACGTGTGGTGGGGTGAGGCATAGCCTTTCCTGTCCTACTAACATCTGTGCCAGAGTTTTGACCGTATAAAGTATATGAAAAATACAAAGAATATGTTTTAAATATCTTCTTTGCATTGTTGTAAGAATTTTTATAGCCAAAACTCTGGAGTAAAAATTCTATGGCAAGGGAGGCAGTGCCTCACCTGGCTAACTTTTCAGCACATCTCTGATCAAAAGTCACCAAATTTCCAGGAGTTTTTACTGCTGCACCTGTGTATAATGGCCAGATGTACGCTTTGACTCATATATTACATGTAAATCTGGTTCTGGTGCTAGCCAGAGCCTCCTTAGCTATTTAGCTCACTGCACGTCCCTGCGCTATCTTATAGGCTACAAGGGAACAGTGCCTCAGTAAGCCACATTGCCACACTGTCACAGTAAGTATCCTTACCATTTCTAAATATTTCAGAATACATGAAAATGTAAAAAGGAGCCACAGACAAAATAGAATAAAAATAAGAAAGATCTCAGCACAAGTGTTTCTAGTTTGGAACCACAGCATCACCTCATGTGATCAATTAATGATGTCAAAATTGGTAATCTGATACAAGACGACAGAAGGAATGTGAAACTAATCTTTCCATAGCTTACTCGCTGTGTGGCGTGGTTCAGCATCTCCTGCCAAGCAGAATCAAACTGGCGCTTGTCATCCTCTAGCAACCGCTGCTCTGCCAGGGATATAGTTTCCTTTGCTGCACGCAGCACCTCTGTGGCACGCTGAAAATCTTGCGTGGCTTTCTGCGCTTCTAGCTGAGCCTGCATTATGGATTGATCATAAATCAGCAAAAGAAATATAGACTTACTTGAAAAACACAAACATTTACAGTCTCTCTTGTAACATTTCACCTTACCAAAATGGTATGATCAGACTATAAGGCGACATGTAATGAATACATTTTACAAAGGTTTGTAGATACCTGTAATTTATCTTAAGACAGTGCCGTGATTAACTATTGGTGTTGGGTAAAGTTACCCCAGTAGACGTCTCCTCATCCCTATCTGATGTAAAGTATAAGTACTTCTTGATTAAAGGTTACTACTACTACCACTACATGAATTATAATAATTATTCTTAAAAGGGACGTGTTTAGCATCCCAGCTGTCATATGACCGACATCGAAATCCCGACAACACTCAGGAGTCCTGCGCCGGATCACAAAAGTTAAAATTGTTAAAATGTCAGGACAGCATGCAGAACCCCTTGGGCAGCTTATGTCTCCTTAAAGGAGAATATTTACAAAAGACTTGCATGCCATAAACAGGTATTTTCACAGAAATACAGCAAAATGACTACTAAAATGCTGGAGAGGTCACAGACATCCACGATATTAATTAACGTTTCACTCACTACCATGGACTCCACAGTTCTCTATTCTATGGGGATTGTGAAATTGGGTTATTTAACAAGCTTCAAAAAGCTGGTACCCAATCGAGGATGCCACCTAAAGATGGTCTTCTTCAATGGGATACACCATTGCCAGAGAGGGCTCTTCAGATAACAGATTCATTCTGGCAAGCTACACTCACCCACTTCTTGCCAACTGATATTAGGCCGGACAGAAGATGGAAACAACAGTCACGTGACTAGAAACCCTGCGCGAGGAATGGCTCTAATTGGAGCTGCTGTCCCACCTGGAGTTTTCTGCTACATTTTTCCATGACTTCATCAGCTATCACTGCGAATACCGGCAGTAACAAAGGATAATTAACAGGTACAAAATGCAAAGATTAATAAATAGGCACCTAAATGTCTTTTATTAGACCGCATCTTATGTTATTGTTGTACCAGATAATAAAAAAACATGGAGCCCCAGGCAAGATAGTGGTTTGGGTCTCCCTTCCACACTTATAAAGATGTGTCCTCATACATACTGTATACCCTTTATATGCCACATAGTGAGAGATGCCTGGTGGGAGTGAGCCGCCAGGATCCGCACAACTCTGCTAAATAAAGACTACCAATGCTATCAGAGTCTCACAAAACCTGGTGCACAGAGCGGGGCGAGACTACAGCAATGATATATGAGGACACATCGTACCACATAAAAACAGTCTTAAATAATCTGTGCGCCTTGGTGGATGGTCCAAATCTTCCTAGTGGTATTCTTGAATGACTGCTCATTAGATTTATAGATATTGTTAATATTACTGTATATTGTAAATGCCGTTTACAAGACTGGTTAACACTTTCCAGTCAAAACGTGAAATGAGCAAAATAAGCTAAATTACAAATCTCCTGCACTATAATAATTTAATGATGAGTTTAAAGGCTCAACAGCCAATGCAATTTTACTCCTCATCCACAGTCATTTTTAGATCATTTTAGTATTCTTTCTTTGCACAACATCAAATGTGATAGCCATATAATTATCTATGGAACGACTGCTATTATACAGATAATTAAGTGGTTTTAAATACACAGGAGCATTGTTTTTGGCTGCCATAGTCCATTACACTGTTTGATAACACAACATAGTAAGAGGGCAGTGAACCAAACGAGACAAAGATTCATTTCACAACACAGACATCAATGCAACAAGCACTTAAAAAGCAATACACTTTGGGATGAAGCTACTATTTAATAGAGATGAGCGGATTCGGTTTTACTCGGTTTTACTCGGTTCTCAAAACGACATCTTATTGGCTCACAGATGTCACGTGTTTTGGATAGCCAATAAGATTCGGTTTTGAGAACCGAGTAAAACCGAGTAAAACCGAATCCGCTCATCTCTACTATTTAAGCTATACAAAATATTTATACAGGCAGACATTATACTAGTGGTTCCCAAACTTTTTTGAATCATGGCGCACTAAAGTATCAGAATTTTTTTCACGGCTCTCCTAGGCCAAACGGTTCTTATTGAGAAATTTAGAAAGAAATATTAAATTAAGTAAATTGTGTTTATATGTCATTCTTAGGTTAAATTGTGTGGTGAGGGACAAGATTTACTTCTGTCTGCCCACATAATTTATGATTGGCAGCCACCAGCACTGGTTTTGCCTATTACAGTGACCATAAATTATTTGAACTGGTCCTGGACCACCAATCCAAGGCACCCCTGCAAGTGTCCTGAGGCATCCCAGGGTACCAAGGCACACAATTTGAGAACCATTGCATTATACACAGGGAATTGATGATTAGGTACTAGGTGTTATCGGAGGTTAGTTGAATTAAAAATAAAATTGCTACAAGGAACATAATGCTACTTTTATAACTAAATATGTGTCTTCTTTCTTCTTCTTCTTCTTCTTCTTCTTGGTCTTCTCTTATGATTAGTAATATCTTTCTCTTAAATGCTAGCATGGTGCATCAAACAGACACAGACATTGTGGTGTCTTGCAAATCACAGACTAGTATTATTTGGCCATCATGTATTAAGCTGGGCTGGGCATATATTATTTAATCATCAGCCTAATCCGAGACCAATCAGTGATGATAGGACGGTCGGGCATGAGAAATCTTTCAACGTGCCTGACGGCTCCGGACATTGGTTGGCGACATATAGCAGTGTTTGCATTTCCGCGACCAACTTTTCCCCTATTGCTTCACAGGATAGAAAAAGGGAAATATCTCCTTCCCAGAGGAGTAGCCCAGATATTGTGTGGCCATACACCGAGACATATCTTACAGTGTGTGCATGATACATTTTATCTGACAATGAATGCCCAGCTTTAGTTTGCTACTTACATTGCATTATTGTTTTTGTTGTTGCTTTGTAAGGTCACAGTGATCTGCAGGGCCAGGCAGTGTGGTACACAGAGCATACGTAAAGGCATGCAAGTTGAAAAAATAAATGTAGATGGAAAATTCAAGATACGGTGGGTCCTATTCCTGGACTTACTATTACAAAGGGATGTAGATGTGTGACAGATGGGACATACAAAGGAACGCACTGACAGTTACATTATGAGGGCAGTGCATTAACATGTAACAAAGCATTCTAATGGATGAATTTATTCACATATGTGACATGAAGATGATATTTGCAGCATTTTGAAGTTCCTGAATCGCCAGGTATACAATTCATTCTATTGGGAACCACCTCTTTTGGAGATCAAAACAATGGAAAATGGACACATGGGATCTATACAAATTCATCACGGTTACACCTCCAGCTTAATGTATCTTGTAGATGTTCTAAAAAAGGAAGTAGCAAATCTTCTTGAATACAGAGAAGACTGTGCTGCATTAAAAATTAATCCTGTGTTTAATTAGAGGTGTCTCTGCCACCCCTGCTCCTCCTGCTGACAGAGTGAGGTGTGGAAGACTCTAGCAGTGTGAAAGTTGAGAGCGGATATACAGCTAGTGGAAGAAAAGAAAGCCATTAAAAACTACATTAGTGATAAATAGGAAAAAAAAAGCCCTCAATAAAGAGTACTAAAAGTTATATTGCTGAAAACATATGGACAGGGAGGTCTCCAATATAAAATAAATTATTAACTCAGAAAATGGACAAACATTAAACTGTACCACTACACTTATGATATGATACAGTTATGGGACAAAAAGGGAACATCTCACAGGGGCTGTATCTGTTAGCTAGTAAATAATTTGTGATCTAGTCTACAGGTTGACCGAATATACCTTATTGCAAGTGACCGGCTATACAATGTTGCAAATGACCAGATATGCAGCTACCGGGAAATTAAAATGGACTCCATGCACAGCAAATCATGTTTCACAATTTTTCAGACATCCCCTTCAGGAGAACCTAGGAAAGTTCTGAGTGTGGGGACCTGACTTGAGTCATCCTTGCCCAGCCGTCACATCGCAAAGCTGTAAACCATGGCATCAAGCTTTGGGGGCAGGTCCATGATACCGTGATTAGCAACTAATTAGGTCATCATGACAATAACCCCTTGTCTAGGGAAGTGGGCAGAATTTGGGAATGTTTCCTGTTCTCCCAGGACTCAGAGATTGGGAGTAGTCTCCAAAATGCAGGACAGTAAGTAAGTTTGACACAGATAAATTTATTTTTATACTGAATTGTGTGTGCATTATACTACATATAAAGTACTTGACCCTAACATTAATATTCTATACTGGTGCCTCATCTGTTGTTACTTGTGTCTACAAATAAATTAAATATATGAAAACTAGGACCTGAGAGGGTCCCTGCTTTATATGAATGTACTGTGGTACCAAAATGGATAAATGAGGGGCACTTAATTTACTAAAATTCCTCTTGCATAACACTGCAACATCAGGCCCTACATTCTCAGAAGGGGGGCTGGTGAGTTCAGTCCTTGTTCTTCTAAGCATGTGAGATGGCTTTGCCTACATCATGAAGACCAATATGTGCTTTCAGTTCCAGAACTGCCAATGTTCATGTGTGAGGCCAGTAGGGCAAAGCGCACAGGCAACAGACTAGCAAGCAGTGGAGGAAAGTGATATGGGCAAATGAATCCCATGGGTGTACTATGATATCCCGGGTGTCATGATCCTGGCGCCGGGATCCCGATCAACGGGATGCCGGTAGCGGGATGAGCCCAAATGAGCCCTTTGCGGGCTCGCTGCACTCGTTACATTGCCGGCACGGTGGCGTGTGTAGGGGACGTGGACACCCCAAGAGGGAGAATAGGTGTCGGTATCCCGGTGGTCAGGATTCCGGTGCCGGTATGTTGAGCGCCGGGATCCCGACAGCCAGGATATCGAGTGCCTCCCGAATCCCATGTGGCACCAACGTAAAGAAACTGTACAGCCCTCAATCTTGAGAGCTACTACTGAGGTATCAACCATCATCATCAGGGAGTACATGTTCTGTAAACCTAACATTTTACACATTATTATTCAGTGGACGCATAAACACAGCCTTTATTAAGATGTAAAACAATACAAGCTCCTGTCAATGAATGTCTAAATAATAAGAATTTACTTACCGATAATTCTATTTCTCGGAGTCCGTAGTGGATGCTGGGGTTCCTGAAAGGACCATGGGGAATAGCGGCTCCGCAGGAGACAGGGCACAAAAAGTAAAGCTTTCCGATCAGGTGGTGTGCACTGGCTCCTCCCCCTATGACCCTCCTCCAGACTCCAGTTAGGTACTGTGCCCGGACGAGCGTACACAATAAGGGAGGAATTTTGAATCCCGGGTAAGACTCATACCAGCCACACCAATCACACTGTACAACCTGTGATCTGAACCCAGTTAACAGTATGATAACAGCGGAGCCTCTGAAAAGATGGCTCACAACAACAATAACCCGATTTAGTTAGCAATAACTATGTACAAGTATTGCAGATAATCCGCACTTGGGATGGGCGCCCAGCATCCACTACGGACTCCGAGAAATAGAATTATCGGTAAGTAAATTCTTATTTTCTCTATCGTCCTTGTGGATGCTGGGGTTCCTGAAAGGACCATGGGGATTATACCAAAGCTCCCAAACGGGCGGGAGAGTGCGGATGACTCTGCAGCACCGAATGAGAGAACTCCAGGTCCTCTTTTGCCAGGGTATCAAATTTGTAGAATTTTACAAACGTGTTCTCCCCCGACCACGTAGCTGCTCGGCAAAGTTGTAATGCCGAGACCCCTCGGGCAGCCGCCCAAGATGAGCCCACCTTCCTTGTGGAATGGGCCTTAACAGATTTAGACTGTGGCAGGCCTGCCACAGAATGTGCAAGTTGAATTGTGCTACCAATCCCACGAGCAATCGACTGCTTAGAAGCAGAAGCACCCAGCATTGTTGGGTGCATACAGGATAAACAGCAAGTCAGATTTCCTGACTCCAGCCAACCTGGAAACTATATTTTCAGGGCCCTGATAACATCCAGCAACTTGGAGTCCTCCAAGTCCCTAGTAGCCGCAGGTACCACAATAAGCTGGTTCAGGTGAAACGCTGACACCACCTTAAGGAGAAACTGGGGACGAGTCCGCAGCTTTGCTCTGTCCGAATGGACAATCAGATATGGCTTTGTGAGATAAAGCCGCCAATTCTGACACTCGCCTGGCCGAGGCCAGGACCAACAGCATGGTCATTTTCCATGTGAGATATATCAAATCCACAGATTTGAGTTGTTTAAACCAATGTGATTTTTTAGGAATCCCAAAACTACGTTGAGATCGCCCAGTGCCACTGGAGACATCAAAGGGGCTGTATATGCAGTACTCCCTTAACAACTTCTGGACTTCAGGAACTGAAGCCAATTTCTTTCTGGAAGAAAATCAACAGGCCGAAATTTGAACCTTAATGGACCCAATTTGAGACCCATAGACACTCCTGTTTGCAGGAAATGTAGAAATTAACCTAGTTGAAATTCTTCCGTGGAGCCTTCCTGGACTCACACCCTGGCACATATTTTCACCTAAGTGGTGATAATGTTGTGCGGTCACCTCCTTCCTGGCTCTGACCAGGGTAGGGATGACCTCTTCCGGAATGCCTCTTTCCCTTAGGATCCGGCGTTCACCCGCCTTGGCGTCAACGCAGCTGCGGTAAGTCCCGGAACAGACACGGTTCTTGCCGAATCAAGACCCTTCTTAGTATCTCTTGAAGTTCCGGGAACCAAGTCCTTCTTGGCCAAACCGGAGCCACGAGTATAGTTCTTACTCCTCTCCTTCCTATCATTTTCAATACATTGGGTATGAAAAGCAGAGGATGGAACACATACACCGACTGGTACACCGACCGTGTTACCAGAGCGTCCCAGCTATTGCCTGAGTGTCTCTTGACCTGGCGCTTCAGGTGGGACGCCATCATAACCACCTTTGGTCTTTCCCAACGGTTTACAATCATGTGGAAACTTCCAGATTAAGTTTCCACTTTTCCGGGTGGAATTCATTTATGCTGAGGAAATCTTCCCAGTTGCCCACTCCCGGAATGAACACTGCTGACAGTGTTATCACATGATTTTCCGCCCAGCGAAGAATCCTTGCTGTCATTGCCCTCCTGCTTCTTGTGTCGCCCCGTCTGATAACGTGGGCGACCGCCATGATGATGTCCTACTGGATCAGCACCGGTTGACTTTGAAGCAGGAGTCTTCCTAGGCTCAGAGCATTGTAAATTGCCCTTAGCTCCAGTATATTCATGTGGAGAGAAGTCTCCAGACTTGACCACACTTCCTTGGAAATTTTTTCCCTGTGTGACTACTCCCCAGCCTCTCAGGCTGGTATCCGTGGTCCCCAGAACACAGTCCTGAATGCTGAGTGTGCTGTCCTCTAAAAGATGAGCACTCTGCAGCCCCCACAGAAGAGACACCCTTGTCCTTGGAGACAGGATTATCCGCTGATGCATCTGAAAATGCGATCCGGACCATTCGTCCAGCAAATCCCCTGAGATCTGCCGAATGGAATCGCTTCGTAAGAAGCCACCATTTTTCCCAGGACTCCTGTGCATTGATGCACTGATACTTGGCCTGGTTTTAGGAGGTTTCTGACTAGGTCGAATAACTCCTTGGCTTTTTCCTCCCGGAGGAACACCTTTTTCTGGACTATGCCCAGAATCATTCCTAGGAACAGCAGACGTATCGTCGGAAAACAGCTGCGATTCTTGGAATATTTAGAATCCAGTCGTGCTGTCGTAGAACTACTTTAGATAGTGCTCTTCCGACCTCCAACTGTTCTCTGGAACTTGCCCTTTTCAGGATATCGTCCAAGTAAGGGATAATTTAGATGCCTTTTTTCTTTGAAGAAACATCTTTTCGGCCATTACCTTGGTAAAAGGCCCGGGGTGCCGTGGATAATTCAAACGGCATCGTCTGAAACTGATATTGACAGTTCTGTACCACGAACCAGAGGTACCCTTGTTGAGAAGGGCAAATTTGGACATGGAGGTAATCCTTGATGTCCAGGGACACCATATAGTCCCCTTTTTTCCGGTTCGCTATCACTGCTCTGAGTGACTCCATCTCGATTTGAACCTTTTATGTAAGTGTTCAAAGATTTCAGTTTAGACTATGTCTCACCAAGCCGTCTGGCTTCAGTACCACAATATAGTGTGGAAAAATAATACCCTTTTCCTTGTTGTAGGAGGGGTACTTTGATTATCACCTGCTGGATATACAGCTTGTGAATTGTTTCCAATGCTGCCTCCCTGTCGGAGGGAACCGTTGGTAAAGCAGACTTCAGAAACCTGCGAGGAGAAGATGTCTCGACTCTCCAATCTGTACCCCTGGGATAATACTTGTACTATCTAGGGGTCAACCTGCGAGTGATCCCACTGCGCGCTGAGACTCTTGAGACTACCCCCCCACCTTGAGTCCGCTTGCACGGCCCCAGCGTCATGCTGAGGACTTGGCAGACGCGGTGGAGGGCTTCTTTTCCTGGGAAGGGGCTGCCTGCTGCAGTCTACTTCCCTTACCTCTATGTCTGGGCAGATATGACTGGCCTTTTGCCTGCATGCCCTCATGGGAAAGGAAGGATTGAGGCTGAAAAGACGGTGTCTTTTTCAGCTGAGATGTAACTTGGGGTAAAAAGGTTGGATTTCCCAGCTGTTGCCGTGGTCCCCAGGTCCGATGGACCGACCCCAACTAACTCCTTCCCTTTATACGGCAATACTTCCATGTGCCGTATGGGATCTGTATCACCTGACCACTGTCGTGTCCATGACATCTTCTGGGTGATATGGACAACGTACTTATCTTGATGCCAGAGAGCAAATATCCCTCTGTGCATCTCACGTACATATATATAGAATGCATCCTATTAAATGCTCTATATGAATAAAATATTTTCAGTCAGGGAATCCGACCAAGCCAACCCAGCACTGCATCTCCAGGCTGATGGCGATCGCTGGTCGCAGTATAACCACCGTATGTGTGTATATACTTTTTAGGATATCTTTCCAGCTTCCTATCAGCTGGCTCCTTGAGGGCGGCCGTATCTGGAGACGGTAACGCCACTTGATAAGCGTGTGAGCGCCTTATCACCCTAAGGGGTGTTTCCCAACGCGCCCTAATTTCTGGCGGGAAAGGGTATAACGCCAATATTTGCTATCGGGGTAACCCCACGCATCATCACACACTTCATTTTATTTTATCTGATTCAGGAAAAACTACAGGTAGTTTTTTCACTCCCACATAATACCCTTTTTTGTGGTACTTGTAGTATCAGAAATATGCAACACCTCCTTCATTGCCCTTAACGTGTGGCCCTAATGAGAAATACGTTTGTTTATTCACCGTCGACACTGGATTCAGTGTCCGTGTCTGTGTCTGTGTCGACCGACTGAGGTAAATGGGCGTTTTTAACGCCCCTGACGGTGTTTCTGAGACGCCTGGACCGGTACTAATAGTTTGTCGGCCGTCTCACGTCGTCAACCGACCTTGCAGCGTGTTGACATTCTCACGTAATTCCCTAAATAAGCCATCCATTCCGGTGTCGACTCCCTAGAGAGTGACATCACCATTACAGGCAATTTCTCCGCCTCCTCACCAACATCGTCCTCATACATGTCGACACACACGTACCGACACACAGCACACACACCGGGAATGCTCTGACAGAGGACAGGACCCACACTAGCCCTTTGGGGAGACAGAGGGAGAGTTTGCCAGCACACACCAAAACGCTATAATTATATAGGGACAACCTTATATAAGTGTTTTCCCTTATAGCATCTTTATATATATCTCAATATCGCCAAAATCAGTGCCCCCCCTCTCTGTTTTAACCCTGTTTCTGTAGTGCAGTGCAGGGGAGAGCCTGGGAGCCTTCTCTCCAGGCTTTCTGTGAGAGAAAATGGCGCTGTGTGCTGAGGAGATAGGCCCCGCCCCTTTTTCGGCGGGCTCGTCTCCCGCTATTTAGTGAATCTTGGCAGGGGTTAAATATCTCCATATAGCCTCTGGGGGCTATATGTGAGGTATTTTTCGCCAAAAAAGGTTTTCATTTGCCTCCCAGGGCGCCCCCCTCCCAGCGCCCTGCACCCTCAGTGACTGCCGTGTGAAGTGTGCTGAGAGGAAAATGGCGCACAGCTGCAGTGCTGTGCGCTACCTTTAGAAGACTGCAGGAGTCTTCTGCCGCCGATTCTGGACCTCTTCTTACTTCAGCATCTGCAAGGGGGCCGGCGGCGCGGCTCCGGTGACCATCCAGGCTGTACCTGTGATCGTCCCTCTGGAGCTGATGTCCAGTAGCCAAGAAGCCAATCCATCCTGCACGCAGGTGAGTTCACTTCTTCTCCCCTAAGTCCCTCGTTGCAGTGATCCTGTTGCCAGCAGGACTCACTGTAAAATAAAAAACCTAAGCTAAACTTTCCTAAGCAGCTCTTTAGGAGAGCCACCTAGATTGCACCCTTCTCGGCCGGGCACAAAAATCTAACTGGAGTCTGGAGGAGGGTCATAGGGGGAGGAGCCAGTGCACACCACCTGATCGGAAAGCTTTACTTTTTGTGCCCTGTCTCCTGCGGAGCCGCTATTCCCCATGGTCCTTTCAGGAACCCCAGCATCCACAAGGACGATAGAGAAACCTACGTAAGTATGACCTCCAGTATTTCCCTTTATTTCTTTGTTCTGAGACGCCAGATGTCAGTGACATCGCGAGTAGCTTAGAGAGGAGGATGTGGATCACAATAGGTGGGACAGGAATTTTAAAACTATACGGGATTCTCAGTTGACCCATGAAAATGTAGACTTGGACAGGAAATGATCACATAAGTCTGAACAGCCTTTTTGCTGTGCTGTTATACTAGTTATCCCTATAATAAACAGTAATTACTGAAGTCCTATAGAATACGATATAATGCCAATATGAGTCACTTAAACATATTGTTACTTTCTCACTTCAGAAATAGCAGATATCATTACTGTATGCCAATCTCCTTTAAAACAATTAGACACAGATCTTGCAAAGGCTATTTGAGAATGTTTTGCAGATATAGCATAACAGAAGGAATTAATTCCACTGTATTTTAAGACACCCCATTCTCATTTGCGGATATATCCCCTTAGATAAGTGTAGCAGCCTAAAATAAACATACCCTTTAAAAGCAGCATTCTAATTGGTGTTGTATTACAAAGCACAGCACACAAAGTACAACAGTTGGAGAGTCACAACTTGCAGGCAGTACCTCTTATGTACAGTAAGAGCAGAAGCACCAATCTGCCTTGCTCAACGTATACGGGTGATTGTGTGCTCCCGCATTCGCTAGCAACGGATGCTGGGTTTTATGTGCTGCACATCAAACCTAGCGATATCGATAGCGACCTTTGTTCCGTCCTTTATTAAACTCAGGTATACACAGGATATGGGCTCAAGGGCATTCGCTTCAATGAGCAGTTATTGTACACCGTAGCGGATCTTGCCACGGGCAAGCAGGACTTTTGCCTGGGGCACCGCCTTCCGGAGGGCGCCGGCGCCATCCGGAGGGCACCGCACCATAGCAAGATCCGCCACTGTGCCGCCCGCAGTGCCCCCCGCTTTGAAAGGAACCAGACGCGTAGCGTCTAGTTTCCCTTCATGGAGAGGACCTTTGTTGTGCGGTGCGCGATGACGTCATAACGCACCGCACAGCAAAGGTTCTCTCCATGAAGGGAAACTAGACGCTACGGTCTAGTTACCCTTCATGGAGAGGACCTTTGCTGTGCGGTGCGCGATGACATCATCGCGCACCGCACAGCATAGTGGCACAGACACTAGGGGTCATAATTGACCTCTAGTGTCTATGCTGTTCTATGGGAGAGACGTAATAACGTCTCTCCCATAGATCGAGGAGAGGAGCGGCGTCGGTGGAGGAGGTCTGCAGCGGTCTGGATCAGGAACGGGGATAGTAAGTATACTTTTTTTTATTTTATTTTTTCTTTCAGCGGCGCTACAGGGGGCACAAATGGGGGCGTAACTGACCACGCCCCCATTTGAAGCCACGCCCGTATACTTTGCCCGGGGCGTCACAAGGGCAAGAACCGGCCCTGATTGTACAAACAGGCAATAACTGGCTATGGGAGAAAGGGGGGGGGAGATAATTATATAATTATACAGATCCTGCTACATCCAGTGACTGGGTTTAGGACAGAGGGGGGAGAATTATAGAACCTTCTACACACAGCAGTAATTGAATCTATGTTTAGTCACACTGCGACTGTCACAGTGTACAACTGAGTGCCTCTGCCAGCCACCCCAATGCCTCTCCCTGTAACCTGCTACATACCTTCTACTGACTCTCTTTATATGAGATATATATATATATATATATATATATATATATATACACACACACACACACACACACACACACACACGTGCATACATATAAATATACTCATACAGTGCATCTGGAAAGTATTCACAGCGCTTCACTTTTTCCACATTTTGTTATGTTACAGCAGGCCTGGCCAACCTGTGGCTCTCCAGCTGTTGTAAAACTACAAATCCCATCATGCTTTGCCACAGTTTTTCTATTAGGGAATGCTAAAACTGTGGCAGGGCATGCTGGGATGTGTAGTTTCACAACATCTAGAGAGCCACAGGTTGGCCAGGCCTGTGTTACAGCCTTATTCCAAAACGGAATAAATGCATTTTTTCCCCTAAAAATTCTACACACAATATCCTATAATGCAAATTTATTAAGAATAAAATAATAAGAAAACCACATGTACGTAAGTATTCACAGCCTTTGCCATGAAGCTCATAATTGACCTTACGTGCATCCTGTTTCCACTGATCATCCTTGAGATGTTCCTACAGCTTAATTGGAGTCCACCTGTGGTAAATTCATGATTTGGAAAGGCACACACCTGTCTATATAAGGTCCCACACTTGACAGTGAATGTCTGAGCACAAACCAAGCATTTAGTCAAAATGAATTGTCCGAGACAAAGATTGAACTCTTTGGCGTGAATGCCAGGCGTCATGTTTGGAGGAAACCAGGCACCGCTCATCACCAGGCCAATACCATCTCTAGAGTGAAGCATGGTGGTGGCAGCATCATGCTGTGGGGATGTTTTTCAGTGGCAGAAACTGGGAGACTAGTCAGGATAGAGGGAAAGATGAATGCAGCAATGTACAGAGACATCCTGGATGAAAACCTGCTCAAGAACGCTCTTGACCTCAGACTGGGGCGATGGTTCATCTTTGAGCAAGACAACGACCCTAAGCACACAGCCAAGATATCAAAGGAGTGGCTTCAGGACCACTCTGTGAATGTCCCTGAGTGGCCAAGCCAGAGCCCAGACTTGAATCCGGTTGAACATCTCTGGAGAGATCTGAAAATGGCTGTGCACAGACGCTTCCCATCCAACCTGATGGAGCTTGAGAGGTGCTGCAAAGAGGAATGGGCGAAACTCGCCAAAGATAGGTGTGCCAAGCTTGTGGCATCATATTCAAAAAAACTTGAGGCTGTAATTGCTGCCAAAGGTGCATCAACAAAAGACATAGGAGGTCATTCTGAGTTGATCGCTCGCTAGCTACTTTTAGCAGCCGTGCAAACGCATAGTCGTCGCTCAAGGGGGAGTGTGTTTTCGCTTTGCAAGGGTGCGAACGCGTGTGCAGCCGAGCGGGACGAAAACGTTTTTTGCAGTTTCTGAGTAGCTCTGGACTTACTCAGCCCTTGCGATCACTTCAGTCTTTTTGGTCTCGGAATTGACATCAGACACCCGCCCTGCAAACACCTGGACACGCCTACGTTTTTCCAAACACTCCCTGAAAATGGTCAGTTGACACCCATAAACGCCCTCTTCCTGTCAATCTCCTTGCAATCGGTTGTGCGAATGGATTCTTCATTAAATCCATCACCCAGCAACGATCTGCTTTGTACCCATACGACGCGTGTGCGCATTGCGGTGCATATGCATGCGCAGTAGTAACCTGTTCGCAGTGCTGCGAAAAACGTCAGTGAGCGATCAACTCGGAATGACCCCCATTGAGCAAAGGCTGTGAATACTTATGTACATGTGATTTCTTAGTTTTTTATTTTTAATACATTTGTAAAATCTAAAAAAAAAAAACTTTTTTCACGTTGTCATTATGGGATAATGTGTGTAGAATTTTGAGGGAAAAAATTAATTTATTCCATTTTGGAACAAGGCTGTAACATAAAATATTATATATATATATATATATATATATATATATATATATAAAATAAGATTTTACTCACCGGTAAATCTATTTCTCGTAGTCCGTAGTGGATGCTGGGTACTCCGTAAGGACCATGGGGAATAGACGGGCTCCGCAGGAGACTGGGCACTCTAAAGAAAAGATTAGGTACTACATCTGGTGTGCACTGGCTCCTCCCTCTATGCCCCTCCTCCAGACCTCAGTTAGGGAAACTGTGCCCGAAAGAGCTGACATTACTAGGAAAGGATTTGGAATCCAGGGTAAGACTCATACCAGCCACACCAATTCACACCGTACAACTTGTGATAATTATACCCAGTTAACAGTATGAACAACAACTGAGCCTCATTAAACTGATGGCTCAGAACAAAAAACCCTATAGTTAAGCATTAACTATATACAAGTATTGCAGAATTCCGCACTTGGGACGGGCTCCCAGCATCCACTACGGACTACGAGAAATAGATTTACCAGTGAGTAAAATCTTATTTTCTCTGACGTCCTAGTGGATGCTGGGTACTCCGTAAGGACCATGGGGATTATACCAAAGCTCCCAAACGGGCGGGAGAGTGCGGATGACTCTGCAGCACCGAGTGAGCAAACTCAAGGTCCTCCGCAGCCAGGGTATCAAACTTGTAGAATTTTGCAAACGTGTTTGATACCGACCAGGTAGCAGCTCGGCAAAGTTGTAAAGCCGAGACCCCTCGGGCAGCCGCCCAAGAAGAGCCCACCTTCCTCGTGGAATGGGCTTTGATTGATTTAGGATGCGGCAGTCCAGCCGCAGAATGTGCAAGTTGAATCGTGCAACAGATCCAGCGAGCAATAGTCTGCTTTGAAGCAGGAGCACCCAGCTTGTTGGGTGCATGCAGGATAAACAGCGAGTCAGTTTTTCTGACTCTAGCCGTCCTGGAAACATAGATTTTCAGGGCCCGGACAACATCCAGCAACTTGGAGGCCTCCAAGTCCCGAGCAGCCGCAGGCACCACAATAGGTTGGTTCAAATGGAACGCTGATACCACCTTAGGGAGAAATTGGGGACCAGTCCTCAATTCTGCCCTGTCCATATGGAAGATCAGATAGGGGCTTTTGCATGACAAAGCCGCCAACTCTGACACACGCCTAGCCGAAGCCAAGGCCAAAAGCATGACCACTTTCCACGTGAGATATTTCAAATCCACGGTCTGAAGTGGCTCAAACCAATGTGATTTTAGGAAATCCAACACAACGTTGAGATCCCAAGGTGCCACTGGGGGCACAAAAGGGGGCTGAATATGCAGCACTCCCTTAACAAACATCTGAACTTCAGGCAGTGAAGCCAGTTCTTTTTTAAAGAAAATAGACAGGGCCGAAATCTGGACTTTAATGGATCCCAATTTTAGGCCCATAGTCACTCCTGACTGTAGGAAGTGCAGAAATCGACCCAGCTGAAATTCTTCCGTTGGGGCCTTCATAGCCTCACACCAAGCCACATATTTTCGCCATATGCGGTGATAATGTTTTGCTGTCACATCCTTCCTAGCTTTTATCAGCGTAGGAATGACTTCAACCGGAATGCCCTTTTCCATCAGGATCCGGCGTTCAACCGCCATGCCGTCAAACGCAGCCGCGGTAAGTCTTGGAACAGACAGGGCCCCTGCTGTAGCAGGTCCTGTCTGAGAGGCAGAGGCCAAGGGTCCTCTGAGATCATTTCTTGTAGTTCCGGGTATCAAGTTCTTCTTGTCCAATCCGGAACGATGAGTATAGTTCTTACTCCTCTCTTTCTTATTATCCTCAGTACCTTTGGTATGAAAGGAAGAGGAGGGAACACATAAACCGACTGGTACACCCACGGTGTCACTAGAGCGTCCGCAGCTATCACCTGAGGGTCCCTTGACCTGGCGCAATATCTTTTTAGCTTTTTGTTGAGGCGGGACGCCATCATGTCCACCTGTGGCCTTTCCCAACGATTTACAATCAGCTGGAAGACTTCTGGATGAAGTCCCCACTCTCCCGGGTGGGGAAGTCTGCTTCCCAGTTGTCCACTCCCGGAATGAACACTGCTGACAGTGCTATCACGTGATTTTCCGCCCATCGGAGAATCCTTGTGGCTTCTGCCATCGCCATCCTGCTTCTTGTGCCGCCCTGTCGGTTTACATGGGCGACCGCCGTGATTTTGTCTGACTGAAGCAGCACCGGTTGGTTTTGAAGCAGGGGTTTTGCCTGACTTAGGGCATTGTAAATGGCCCTTAGTTCCAGAATGTTTATGTGTAGGGAAGCTTCCTGACTCGACCATTGTCCTTGGAAGTTTCTTCCCTGCGTGACTGCCCCCCAACCTCGGAGGCTTGCATCCGTGGTCACCAGGACCCAGTCCTGTATGCCAGCAGAGACACCCTGGCCCTCGGGGACAGGGTGATCAACCGATGCATCTGAAGATGCGATCCGGACCACTTGTCTAACAGATCCCACTGAAAGATCCTTGCATGGAACCTGCCGAATGGAATTGCCTCGTAAGAAGCTACCATCTTTCCCAGGACTCGCGTGCAGTGATGCACCGACACCTGTTTTGGTTTTAGGAGGTCTCTGACCAGAGATGACAACTCCTTGGCCTTCTCCTCCGGGAGAAACACCTTCTTCTGTTCTGTGTCCAGAATCATACCCAGGAACAGCAGACGCGTCGTAGGAACCAGCTGCGACTTCGGGATATTCAGAATCCAGCCGTGCTGTTGTAGTACTTCCTGAGATAGTGCTACTCTGACCAACAACTGCTCCCTGGACCTCGCCTTTATAAAGGAGATCGTCCAAGTACGGGATAATTATAACTCCCTTCTTTCGAAGGAGTATCATCATTTCGGCCATTACCTTGGTAAATACCCTCGGTGCCGTGGACAGACCAAACGGCAACGTCTGGAATTGGTAATGGCAGTCCTGTACCACAAATCGGAGGTACACCTGGTGAGGTGGGTAAATGGGGACATGTAGGTAAGCATCCTTGATGTCCAGTGATACCATGTAATCCCCCTCTTCCAGGCTTGCAATAACCGCCCTGAGCGATTCCATTTTGAACTTGAACTTCCTTATATAAGTGTTCAAGGATTTCAAATTTAGAATGGGTCTCACCGAACCGTCTGGTTTCGTTACCACAAACATTGTGGAATAGTAACCCCGTCCCTGTTGAAGGAGGGGAACTTTGATTATCACCTGCTGGAGGTACAGCTTGTGAATTGCCGCCAGTACTACCTCCCTTTCCTTGGGAGTGGCTGGCAAGGCTGATTTGAGGTAACGGCGAGGGGGAGTCGCCTCGAACTCCAGCTTGTATCCCTAAGATACCACTTGTAGTACCCAGAGATCCACCTGTGAGCGAACCCACTGGTCGCTGAAGTTCCGGAGACGCGCCCCCACCGCACCTGGCTCCACCTGTGGAGCCCCAGCGTCATGCGGTGGATTTTGTGGAAGCAGGGGAGGATTTTTGTTCCTGGGAACTGGCTGTCTGATGCAGCTTCTTTCCTCTTCCCCTGCCTCTGGGCAGAAAGGATGCGCCTCTGACACGCTTGCCTTTCTGAGGCCGAAAGGACTGTACTTGGTAATACGGTGCTTTCTTAGGCTGTGAGGGAACGTGAGGTAAAAAAGTCGACTTCCCAGCTGTCGCTGAGGATACAAGGTCCGAGAGACCGTCCCCAAACAATTCCTCACCCTTATAAGGCAAAACCTCCATGTGCCTTTTAGAATCGGCATCACCTGTCCACTGCCGAGTCCATAATACTCTCCTGGCAGAAATGGACATCGCATTAATTCTGGATGCCAGCCGGCAAATGTCCCTCTGTGCATCCCTCATATATAAGACTACGTCCTTTATATGCTCTATAGTTAGCAAAATAGTGTCCCTGTCGAGGGTATCAATGTTGTCTGACAGGGTATCAGACCATGCTGCTGCAGCACTACACATCCATGCCGAAGCAATTGCAGGTCTTAGTATAGTACCTGAGTGTGTATATGCAGACTTCAGGATAGCCTCCTGCTTTCTATCTGCAGGCTCCTTTAAGGCGGCCGTATCCTGAGACGGCAGTGCCACCCTTTTAGATAAGCAAGTGAGCGCCTTGTCCACCCTAGGGGACGTTTCCCATCGTAACCTATCCGTTGGCGGGAAAGGGTACGCCATCAGTAACCTCTTAGAAATTACTAGTTTCTTATCAGGGGAACACCATGCTTCCTCACACAATTCATTTAACTCATCAGATGAGGGAAAAGTCACAGGCTGCTTTTTCTCCCCAAACATAATACCCTTTTTTTGTGGTAACCGGGTTTATGTCAGAAATGTGTAAAACATCTTTCATAGCCGTAATCATACATCGGATGGCCCTTGTGGACTGTACATTTGTCTCATCTTCGTCGACACTGGAGTCAGACTCCGTGTCGACATCTGTGTCTGCCATCTGAGCTAGCGGGCGTTTTTGAGCCCCTGATGGCCTCTGAGACGCCTGGGCAGGCGCGGGCTGAGATGCCGACTGTCCCATGGTTGTCACGTCGTCAAACCTTTTATGTAAGGAGTTGACACGGTCGGTTAAAACCTTCCACATATCCATCCACTCCGGTGTCGGCCCCGCAGGGGGTGACATCACACTTATCGGCTCCTGCTCCGCCTCCACGTAACCCCCCTCATCAAACATGTCGACACAGCCGTACCGACACACCGCACACACACAGGGAATGCTGACTGAGGACAGGACCCCACAAAGTCCGTTGGGGAGACAGAGAGAGAGTATGCCAGCACACACCACAGCGCTATATAAACAGGGATTTACACTAACAAAAGTGATTTTTCCCTATAGCTGCTTAATATACTCAGTTTGCGCCTAAATTTAGTGCCCCCCCCTCTCTTTTTTACCCTTTGAGCCTGGAAACTGCAGGGGAGAGCCTGGGGAGCTGTCTTCCAGCGGAGCTGTGAAGAGAAAATGGCGCCAATGTGCTGAGGAAGATAGCCCCGCCCCCTTCTCGGTGGACTTCTCCAGCTTTTTTATATACTTTTATGGCGGGGGATTATGCACATATACAGTTTATTAGACTGTATTATGTGCTTTTTGCCATGTAAGGTACTCTAATTGCTGCCCAGGGCGCCCCCCCCCCCCAGCGCCCTGCACCCATCAGTGACCGGAGTGTGTGGTGTGCATAGGGAGCAATGGCGCACAGCTGCAGTGCTGTGCGCTACCTTAATGAAGACCGAAGTCTTCAGCCGCCGATTTCCTCCGGTTTCTTCCGTCTTCTGGCTCTGCAAGGGGGACGGCGGCGCGGCTCTGGGAACGGACGTTCGAGGTCGGGCCCTGTGTTCGATCCCTCTGGAGCTAATGGTGTCCAGTAGCCTAGAAGCACAAGCTAGCTGCAAGCAGGTAGGTTTGCTTCTCTCCCCTAAGTCCCACGTAGCAGTGAGTCTGTTGCCAGCAGATCTCAATGAAAATAAAAAACCTAACAAATACTTTTCTTTCTAGGAAGCTCAGGAGAGCCCCTAGTGTGCAACCAGCTCTGGCCGGGCACAGATTCTAACTGGGGTCTGGAGGAGGGGCATAGAGGGAGGAGCCAGTGCACACCAGATGTAGTACCTAATCTTTTCTTTAGAGTGCCCAGTCTCCTGCGGAGCCCGTCTATTCCCCATGGTCCTTACGGAGTACCCAGCATCCACTAGGACGTCAGAGAAATATATATATATACACATACATACACACACATATATACATACTGTATATATACATACTGTATATATATACACACACTCACACACGGACATGTTCAGTTGTGCTTTACAGTTGCGACCTACCAGCTGCCCCAGTTTAGGCACAACAACCCTGAGTGGCGATAACTTGTCTTACCTTTTTCACCAGCTTGCACCTTAGTTCAACCTGCTAAACAGTCTTTTTAGGCAAAGAGAGGGAAGTATGGGTTTGGAGTGGGACAGGGCTTCAGAAGCTTTAGGCATATCCCCAGTTTATACAGCATGCCCCAACATTTGGCAAGCACACCGCTCCTATCCGATTTAGATCTGAACTAATGCTGGAAAGCATGACATTTTCATTGAGTATTCATGAAAACGGGTTGGGGATGGAATCCTGGCTGCCGGGATCCCGGAGGTCAGAATACTGACACCTGGATCCCAGCCGCCAGAATGCCAGCAGCGGGGCGAGAGCTAGAAAGCCCCTTGCGGGACACCCACGAGTGGGAATAGCCCTGGCGCAGCTGTCGGCATTCTCGGCAGTCGGGATCCTGGCGTCCGTTTTCAGACCGCTGGGATCCTGACCACCAGGATATAAACCACAATCCCTTAGGATTCAGGGACAGATTGTAATTAATATTTCATGCTCAAGGAAAATGAGAAACCTCCTACTAAACACATTTATTTTCTTCAAAAAACTATTACATCATCCCTTAAAACAAATCAGTTCTACTTTCTGTGCCATCCTGTTCATGTGACAGGACTATTAAGGATTAGACATAAGTCTCTATAGTTTACTTTAGAGATCAAACGTTCTGAAATTCTGTGTGTCAGTAATCAATGCCTTCAAAACATTTCCTCAGTCATCTCCAGGCACTGTATGTAAATGAATGTGGATCTGCAGTGTACCTCAGTGGGGACATCCCTTACATACCTGCCTGGCCACTTTCCTGGCTTCCCAATATGGCTTGGAATCTTCCACAGATTTTCCGATCTTCTTTACCATCTCTTCCAACTTCAGGGTGGCTTCTGTCAGCACAGAGCGGAACCTCTGTCTGGCATCCTGAAATACATATATACATATTAAACACTGACATACAAAAGGAAGGAACAGATGGATAGATTTCCTTTCCTTCCTATGAAACAACACCTTCCTTGTCCAAGTATGAGGCTTAGTGAAAGAAACAGAATAGAAAAAAAAAAAACCTTTTAGAATCTGCATTTGTTGATAATTTTAAATTAATTTAATTAAACTTTATGCAGAAGTGGCAATTCTTCATTTACAGCAGGAATGGGGAACTTTTGGCCCTCCAGCTGTTGTTGAACTACACATGCCAGCATGCCCTGCTACAGTTTTGCTATTTGGCCACGCTAAAACTGCTGCAGGGTGTAACGACACAGCCGGCGCGTTCTGTCGCACAGTGGTAAAAGACACGCAATTACTTCCCTAGTCCTGGTCCAATCCCATGGACTACACTAATTGCCAATCTGTATTTGGCTATATACTAGGCAATATTGTATTATATTGTATGATGTTATTGTTACAGTGTACAGTTATGTTTATCTGCTATATATGGAAGATGTAGGTTTTTTTATTATACTGTATGCAATGTAACTGTTAACAGTATAAGTGGAGGCCAGAGTTGTGTAATATAGTTAAGTAAATCCATTGTAATTTAAGTCCCCTAGCTGCACAATCAGATGGGAGTAAAATGAGCAAATTAAACAGTAAACCGGTTACGTGTGGGCCTGCAGATAATCTGATCATATACACCCCATTGCGTGCAGGAACCCAGACACCTCGTCTCCACTCCTCTGTGACACCCTCACTGACCTGCTTGTGTGTGGCATAGACAGGGGGGGGGGGTATAGACTAGGGTCGTGACCTCAACTGCGGGACAGAGAGTGTGAGCTGTGGTAAGGGGAGAATGTTGTGTTCTGTCAGGAGTTCCAAGAGGGAATCGTCATGTAGAATTGGATTACAGAAGTGTGCTGAACTGTGTTATAGCCTATTCTGTCAATAAACCACGGTTGGTTTTTCGTCTACCACCAAGCTTGAGTGATGTGGAACCCGATATCTTCACATTTGGCGGCAGCAGTGGGATCACTCAAAGACACCAGCAAAAAGGAATAAACCACGGCAGGCAATGGATTCCGCCCTGCTATAGACTAGGGTCGTGACCTCGACTGCGGGACAGAGAGTGTGAGCTGTGGTAAGGGGAGAATGTTGTGTTCTGTCAGGAGTTCCAAGAGGGAATCGTCATGTAGAATTGGATTACAGAAGTGTGCTGAACTGTGTTATAGCCTATTCTGTCAATAAACCACGGTTGGTTTTTCGTCTACCACCAAGCTTGAGTGATGTGGAACCCGATATCTTCACATTTGGCGGCAGCAGTGGGATCACTCAAGACACCAGCAAAAAGGAATAAACCACGGCAGGCAATGGATTCCGCCCTGCTATGCTACCGCAAGAAGGACCAACTACAGGACCTCTGTCGAACAAGATGGATTGAGTTTAATGCATCGGACACCAGAGCGGTCTTAATGGCAAAGCTAGCGGAATGGGACTAAGAACACCCTGGGCAGGAGGATGATGAGGACTGCATTCCAGAGCAGGCCGAGGGTCAAGGAACCACTGGAACTGCGTTGGAAGTACAGATCAGTTGCAGGAGTTGCTGGCCGCACTAAGACAAGGAGCATCAGTACTGGGAGCCACATTGGGGGCAATAACCGCCCCGGCAGTAGCGATAAGGTAGACATCCCGGCTGAGGTATAATGAGGTCCCACCTTTTGATGAGGCCAGTTCGGATATTGATACTCCTCTGCCGATGTTTGAATCTGTTATGACCATGCATAGAATTGAGGCGGCAGAGTGGCTTCGATATTTGTTCCCCAGTCTGAGAGGGTGGGCACTGGAGGCATGCCATGCCCTGAGTCCAGAGCAGTTCCTGGTATATGAGGAGGTACGGAGTGTGCTGCTTGCCAGATATGCGGTGACCGCTGAATCGTATCGCATAAAATTCCGGTCTATAGCACAGAAAGGAGATGCCTCATTTATAGAGTTCAGTAACTTGCTGCGGAGGAACTGTGATAAGTGGCTGGCCTTGAAGAAGGCCATTACTGTAGCAGACATTAAAAATGCTTTTATTTTGGAGCAGTTGCTAAACAAGATGACTCCAGCGATCAGGGAGTGGGTGGCAGACCGGAACCCTACCACTCCGGAAAAAGCAGCACACCTAGCAGATGAGTTCACAGTTAATAGACCTCGGTGGAGAGGTGCCAATACAGAGGAGAGGACAACCCTCCGACGGGCCCAGCAGGATCGTGATCTACCATTGCCCCCTCACCGGCCGGCCCCAATACATACCCCAGCTTCCCTAGCCAGAAATTCAAGGCCTCTGGGACAAGCATCACCTGGAAGCCGGATCTGCAACAACTGTGACTAGGTGGGGCATTTACTACGAAACTGTACACGGGTAAGACAGCCATTCCCAGGTGCCCAAGCTGCCGTGTCGCGGTTGGCGGTGTGCCACGAATCATTTGGAGAGAGGGAGGGTACTACTTTCCTGATGCGCCAGAGGCGGAGGAAGTAGCATACCAAGTAGAGGTGGTAGCAGCTATTGGGAAAGCCACCCCGGATTATATGAAGACTCACCTACAACCTGTAAAAGTTAATGGGAAGGAGCTGCAAGGGTTGAGATACTCTGGAGCTTCTATCACCCTTATCTGGCCAGAATTAATTCCCTCCTGTCAACTACTGAAGAAACGGAAGGTTAAAATCTCCATGGCAGGAGGGCAGATCACTGTGATACCTATGGCAAGGGTACACCTGGACTGGGGCCTGGACTCTGGAGAGGTAAATGTGGGACTTTTGGATGGATTACCCACTCACGTTATTCTGGGCAACGATCTGGGTGCTGGATTGGCTAGTTACTTTGTGGGAGCTATCACCCGAAGCCAAGCACAGGCTTTGGAGACCGTGCATGAGGACCCTCTCATGCCAGCACCAGGAGTCTCAGTGAAAACGACATCCACAAACCCTGAACCGTCGGCGGTGAGTAACCCTGTACCAGACTTGCCTGACTGTGATGAGATTCTGGGGGAAGTGGATAGGGTAGCATTTAGGGAAGCCCAACGGGCTGACCCCTTTCTAGCTAGCCTCCGCAGGGCAGCGGGACGAACAGATTGTGGGCCTCAGGAGGACTGCATTATGTGGGAGGAGGAGAGACTGTACCGGGTGCCGGCAAAAGCAGACCTATTACAGCCTGGGGTCCTAGGAAAACAGTTGATTGTTCCACCTCAAAACCGTGCCTGGTTGCTGGCCCTTGCCCATGACATTCCGTTAGCAGGCCACTTAGAGGTTCGGAAAAACCCGTGCCCGGCTGTTGCAACATATTTTCTGGCCTGGGGTTAATCAGGAGGTAAAACAGTATAGATTCCTTTGAAAAAGTCACGTGATTCGTGACGAAACGCGTTAGGCTCCTCCCCTAACTCTGATTACCGATCACTGAACTCTATCCATTGGTATCGATCATACGGGGACACGTCCCGTTATTCTACAGAAGATCCCCCTCCACTTGCAAGAGGCTGCTCCGGCTAACGTTATCACCCAGCACTTCAATTTATATTTCCAGCAGCTGCCTTTTCCCTGATGAAATCCCTGCAACAAACGGCGGCTTCGGCCAGCGCCATTGCACGGCGTCTACAGCCAGCAGAGGTTTCTCCCTGCAATTAAGGACGACCACGGCCAGAGCTATATTACGGTGCTCACAGCTACCAGAGGTCTTTCCGTGCAAGTAACCAACTTACGGCGTCCCTGGCCACAGCTATTGCACGGCGTATCCAGCTAGTCAGCAGCATCTCTGACTACCAATACTGGTCATTTCATCTAAGTGGGCACTAAAAGGATTTCCCCTAGTCCTTGGGAGACTACTTGAAGATTCTGGATAAATCATTTCAAAGACGCCGGTAAATATACAGCAGCCCTTGCCAGAGCAATTTAGCTCATTTTTTTTCTTTGGTCAAATAATTCAGTGGGCCTTAGTGGACTTCACCGAGGACGCTCGGTGTATATAGCCCCAGGACAGATCAAATATACATTATTACTAATTGTTATAATTTTTCTGTTGGGATCTCTATGTTTTTACTAGCTAGAGTGTGCATGTTGCCTCTGCACCTGTAGCTAGATTTGCTATTAAGTTATTTCTCTTAAGCGATACAATTTTAATAAGCATGTAACATTAATGACGTGGATTTGTAACACTGTTTAAAAATTGAATCTACACTGAGTTAACATTCAATACATTGCTTTAACCATTTTAATCTGTGGATATCGTTCATTAGATATATTTACGGTAATTCAGAGTATATACAAATTTACAAGTTTTTTATATTTGTGTAATGGTCTTTCATTGGTATGTTACTATTATTATTATTTTAATAAATATATCTTTTTTATATATTTTGGTTGTCAGCTCTCCATAATTTTGGTATACTAACAACACTGTAGGCGCAGCCAATCTTTTTTCTTTCTTCTTTGCATAAAATACCAGAGGCACATACACAGTGCCTTTTTGGCTACGCCCCATTGTTGTTTGAACCACTTATTAATATTTCCAGGCGCTTTAAGCAGATTTGTTTCTGTCTTTGGTTTTTTCACCTCAAAACCGTGCCTGGTTGCTGGCCCTTGCCCATGACATTCCGTTAGCAGGCCACTTAGAGGTTCGGAAAAACCCGTGCCTGGCTGTTGCAACATATTTTCTGGCCTGGGGTTAATCAGGAGGTAAAACAGTATAGAGTCATGTGAGGTCTGCCAACGCCTCGGGGGACCCCCACGCCGGGTGCCCCTACAACCCATGCCTGTCATAAGTGAGCCATTTAAGAGAGTGGCCATGGACATTGTGGGGCCTTTTAAGAAGCCGAGCAGAACAGGAAAGAAATGCATACTGACTGTAGTTGATTATGCGACTAGATACCCTGAGGCAGTGGCACTGGCATTCATAGATGCTGAACATATCGCCCAGGCCCTTATGGATATTTTTAGTTGCGTAGGATTTCCCCAAGTAGTGGTGACTGATCGGGGTACGCAGTTTCAAGGGGATTTGCTGCAGACAGTATGGGACAACTTTGGGGTCCATACCTTACGTACCACCCCTTATCACCCCCAGACAAATGGTCTCTGTGAGAGATTTAATTCGACCCTAAAGCAGTTGCTGCGGGTATTTGCTGAATCGGAGGGGGGAGACTGGGAGAAGTCCTTACAGCAGATGATATTCGCGTACCGCGAAGTGCCGCAGGATTCAACCGGATTTTCTCCTTTCGAGTTACTGTATGCTTGAAGGGTAAGGGGACACCTGATCTAGTCAGGGAAAGCTGGGAAGGGTCATTCCAGGAACCTGAGGTTCCCATCTTGGACTATGTAGTCTAAATGAAGGAGAAACTACAGAGGCTGATGCAGCTTGCGCATGACCACACCCTGGGCGCACAGGAAAGACAGTGCCGGTACTATAACCAACGAGCACAGGAAAGGGAGCTAGAGGTTGGACAGAAAATGATGGTGCTAGTACCTGCCCGAAAGCATAAGTTACAGGCGACCTGGGCAGGGCCTTATACTGTAGTGGATCGGCAGGGCCAGGTAGATTACATTATTGCCCTAGACCCAACAGGGAAGCGGGTGGGTACCTACCACATAAATAGGTTAAAGAACTATGTCACCAGGGAGATAGGGGCGGTGGAAATCTGCTGCCCACCGATGGATGACCCAGAGACTGACACCATCCCTGACATTCTAGCAGCCACCAAGGGGGACTTAGGAGTAGAGGCGGTGCCCATAGGCTCGCAGTTAACCGAAACCCAGGCTGTCACTATAGGCTGTCTTCCGAGAACAGCCTATAGTGAAGCAGAGGGACAGCAGCAGCAGCGCCTCCACCAATAACACAGCGCTGCTGCGGCTCCCTTCTCCACCTCCCTCCTCCTCCTTCTCTCCTGCACAGGAATCGTGATCAGATGCTGCACAGATGAGCCTGAGCCAGCGGAGAGGGTAAGTATAATTCTTTCTTTCTTTCTTTCTTTCTGTCTTTCCATGTGCAAAAAGGGGGACTGTCTGCCGCAATGTGTAAAAAGAGGGAATCTGCTTGCCGCAATGTGTAAAAAGGGGGAATCTGCCTGACGCAATGTGTAAAAAGGGGGACTCTGCCTGACGCAATGTGTAAAAAGGGGGAATCTGCCTGACGCAATGTGTAAAAAGGGGGAATCTGGGACATGGGGGGTTTAGCTCTCCCCAACTTCCGCTTTTATTACTATGCGACGCAGCTGGCGCATGTTTGGGAGTGGGTTACAGACCTCGATGCCTTGGCTTTGCACTCGCTGATGTTGCACCATGAATACCCTGGGGGCTCTCCCTTGCAGTTGCTCTTATGTGGTAGCGTCAAGATGTCCACGCTGCCACTGATTAAACAATCTATCCTAATATGGAAATTGGTGCATTCTGTGATGCGAGGCCATGGTATTGATCCTGATACCCCATTGGATAATGCGTACGGGTTACCGGAACTAAATCAACTTCAGATCAGGGAAGTGTGGGGTAGGTGGGGAGTGCACTCCTTAAAACATATATATAATGACGGGACCCTTAACTCATTTCAACAACTTCAACAGGCACATAATGTCCCCTCGGGGTTCTTTTACCGATTCCTTCAACTAAGACACGCTTTGGCTACCCAATTCCCGGATGGTCCTCCGATCCTTGTTGACTCCCCTGTCAAATTAATGTTGCAGACACTAGACTCAGGTCACTTGGTTTCTAAGATATATGGTCGTGTTCTGCAGCTACATCATGCGGATCCTCTGACTGCTCTCCGGGGACGGTGGGAATCGGATGTGGGCATGTTGTCGGATGATGCATGGAGTACCGCTATGGGTGCCCATCGGATTTCCACTTCCTCTGTCAGATATCAGCAAATACAGCTATATATCTTGCATAGAGTATATATGACCCCGGTCAGGTTGGCACACATTGGGGGGACTCACAGCTCCCAATGCCCTAAGTGTGGAATCATGGCGGCTGATTTCTGGCATCTACTTTGGATGTGTCCTGTCGTGTCCCGATTCTGGATGGCTGTCATACGTACCATATGTGATACAGGGGTCCCCTCCTCCATATGCACTTCTGCCCTATGTACCCTGTTGATAGTAGATGAAGAAGTTTTAGACCCACCTAGCAGACGATACGTTGTCAACCTATGTGCTTTAGCCAGAGTTTGTATAGCCCGGCTGTGGCTGGCGGGTGAGGCCCCGACAGTTAAGGCCTGGATAGCCTTGGTCAACGAAACTGTCGCACACGAAAAATTTGTGTTCCTGGCAAGGAAGGTGGAGAGGAAATGGGGTGCAATATGGGGCAGGTGGATAGAATCTAAATACTTCAAAGATGCATAAATCCAGCCTTGCGTCTTTCTCCTTACTATGTCCAGGTATATTCTGGGGGTAGTTGCCCCGCGGCCGGCCTTGCTGAGGTTTATTGAGATCTACTATGCTTGTTCTAATACGCTGACATCTATGTTGGAAATGTTATGCTTAGATGTGATAATCGCAAAATATAATTCATCTAAGAACACATGTTTTGGGTGTTAATATACACAAATGATGCACCATGCGCCCTATGCCTGGGCGATCGATTTATGCAATTGGATGTACGAGTAACGTTACGTTTGTCTGTTCTTGTGTGAAATGTTCATGAAAATCTGTAAAATCAAATAAAAAGTATTGAATTTAAAAAAAAAAAAGGGGGAATCTGCCTGCCGTAATGTGTAAAAAGGGGGAATCTGCCTGACGCAATGTGTAAAAAGGGGGAATCTGCCTGACGCAATGTGTAAAAAGGGGGAATCTGCCTGACGCAATGTGTAAAAAGGGGGAATCTGCCTGACGTGATGTGTAAAAAGGGGGAATCTGCCTGCCGTGATGTGTAAAAAGAGGACGCTGTCTGCCGCAACGTGTAAAAAGGGGGAATCTGCCTGACGTGATGTGTAAAAAGGGGGAATCTGCCTGACGTGATGTGTAAAAAGGGGGAATCTGCCTGACGTGATGTGTAAAAAGGGGGAATCTGCCTGACGTGATGTGTAAAAAGGGGGAATCTGCCTGACGTGATGTGTAAAAAGGGGGAATCTGTCTGCCGTGATGTGTAAAAAGAGGACGCTGTCTGCCGCAACGTGTAAAAAGGGGGAATCTGCCTGCCGTAATGTGTAAAAAGGGGGACGCTGTCTGGCATAATGTGTAAAAAGGGGACGCTGTCTGCCGTAATGTGTAAAAAGGGGACGCTGTCTGCCGTAATGTGTAAAAAGGGGACGCTGTCTGCCGTAATGTGTAAAAAGTGCACGCTGTCTGCCTCTATGTGTAAAAAGGGCACGCTGTCTGTCGTTGTATGTAAAAAGGGGGACGCTGTCTGCCGTAATGTGTAAAAAGGGGACGCTGTCTGCTGTAATGTGTAAAAAAAGGAATCTGTCCGCCGTAAGGTGTAAAAGGGTCTCTACCTGGTGTAGTGGTGCTACTGTACGGCGTAATTTGAATAATGGAGACTACTGTGCACCGTTTTATGAATTGGTATTATTTTGTGGCCACACCCCTTCCCCACGAAGCCATGCCACTATGTATTTTTGCGCACGCCTACGGCGCGCACTGCCCCTGTTTTGCATGCAGGGGTGGGGCTCCGATGCCGTTTCTTGCACACAGTGCTAAAATGTCTAGTTACGGCACTGTTGCTTGGTATCCATTTCTCTGGCCCTGAGCAGGTCCCCCTCACCAGATCCTCTCCAGGGGGTGAGGGGGTGGACTTGGATGGGATGGGGGGGGGGCAAAAAATTTTGTCGCACCTGGGCCCACCGCTCGCTAGTTCCGCCACTGAGAGTATGCCAACGGGTGAGCCACCCATTTACAACATACCTACAGGTCATGAAAGAGAGAGAAAAGCGTTTTTCACCAGTGAAGTTATTCACTAGTTATCTCCGGCGTCAGCCTTCCCCTTGCTTATGTAACCCAGGTTTTTTAGCAAGGATTGTGGTAGTACATTTACTGCTGTAATCCTTCTTTTCCTATCGCTATCTAAAGGGGGGTACTCACGGAGCGATATTCTAAGCAATCTAACTAGATTGCTTAGAATTCGAGCATTATCGCTCCGTGTGTACCCCCTACAGCAATAGCGATGCGTATCGCTGGTGCTAGATTGGCCTGCATGCAGGCCAATCTAGCGGGTCACTCACTGGGTGAAATGAGCGCCCCCCCCCCATCTCCCCCCGCACGCTCAGCACAGATCGCGCTGTGCTGAGCAGCGGGAGAGATGTGTGCTGAGCGGTTCGCTCACCACACATCTCTCCACATCGGACCGTCTATATGGGCCTTAAAGTTGGCAATATCCAGAAAAAATTTTTTATTTCAATACAGTTTTGTTTTTTTTTCAAATTTGGAATTACCTTAAAATATTTATTATTTTGAACTAACGAAAGAGGGTCCTATGTAGGATTAATAAAAAAACGTCCGTTAAGACTAGTCTAAAGTCATACTTTTGGCTAAATGTGCAAATAGGCAAAGCTTTCCAATACATATATACATTGTTGCTCTTTATACAACTGTCCGTACTATACTCATCAGAAATCTGCCTGTTCACAATAAGAATAGCAGCAATTGTATGCCAGTGTAGATGTGTGGATTATTAGGTTGAGCAATATTAGGACAGCAGTCATCAGGTTGACCTTATATGGCCGCCATGGTCAAAAGGTCGACTGGGTCAATAAGTTGACAGGGAAAAAGTAGATTCCTAGAAAGGTTGACAGCTACAAAAGACGACACAGTAAAAAGGTTGACATGGAAATAGTCGACACAGGTGGTTTTTTTGTGTGTTTTTTTATTTTTGTGTGTCATTTTGTATGTTTAACCACATGACCCCAGTCAGTGTACCGTTTTGCTCGCCATGCTTCTTGCAAGGTGCCTCGCTCCGCTACCGCTGCACAGGTTACTATTCCCATATGTAGTCAATGTGGATGGTTAGAGTATGGAGGCCTGATATATTTTTGTAAGTAAAGTAAGTTATCAAGCAACTGGGCAAAACTACGCCGCTGGGGCAGATGTAACATGTGCAGAGATAGATAGATTTGGGTGTGGTGTGTTAAAACTGAAATCTAAAATGCAGTATAAAAATAAAGCAGCCAGTATTTACACTGCACAGAAACAATACAACCCACCCAAATCTAAATCTCTCTGCACATTACACCTGCCCCACCTGCAGTGCAACATAGTTTTGCCCAGGTGCTTAATAATTTGCTTTACTTACAAACCTGAATAAGGCCCATAGTTCACACATATAGATATAAGCATAATACTGCAGTAGTGTCTGCTTAGTGTATACATTACCCACATCATTAGTAAATAACTACTATGGATATAATATTCAGTGCAGCACTCCAAGAACATCAGTCAGCACCATGAGGCTGATCTAGGGATGGCCATCGGTGTGTTTGCCATCGATGGCAAAACTGAGAGTGGCCATCGATGATCACTAACTATGTTATAGGAGACCATCAATGGTTTCTCTCATTGATGGCCATCTCTGTTATTTCTGTGAAAGGCCTGTGGGCCAATCACAGTCCAGAGGTGGGGCTTCACGGGTGTCGGGGACGGAGCTATGCTCCGTGTCCCAGCATCTTGTAAAATAAATAAATAAATAAATATTTGTTTAGGCCTAGCCATCGATGGAGGGAAACCATCTGCTTATCCCCCATCGGTGATAAAAGTATGTGACATCGGTCATAGACCATCAATGATTTTGAATCATCGATGGTCATCCCTAGGTTGATCTATAACGTTACAGCCCAAACTCTCAGTCTGTGGAGTAGATACTGTCCCACATCTCCTGCCTGCTGAGATAAGAAGCAGAGAGATGGGGTACACAAATGTACGCCTTCATTTTGTATACACTGTGATTCAGAAATGCAGAGTGTATGGTTCTGATAAAACATATGGGGGAACTCTATAAAACCTTCATGAGAGTAAGGACGGTGGTTGTCCATAACAAACAGCTTATGTCATTTTATAGACTGTGATAAATAAATGATAGCTAGAAGTGGACTAGTTGCTATGGGCAACTTCTCTATCTCTAAGATTTGATTTATTTCCCCTGTGGTACTGGCTTCAGGTTGCTGTATTTTTTATAGGGATGCCCATTAAAATAGGTCACAGGCTATCCACAAAATGGTAATGATGAGCTAAAAACAGAAACTGATAAATAAGAGGGGAAAAGACTATAAATGGCATACGATATTTATATTATTTGTTCTACACGGACGGCCAAATTACTTGGAGATGCACACAATATTACAGCATGTACCCCTAAAAGTACAGCAGCTTACAACTCTGCACTATTTTAGGAACTGGGTTTAGCTGTATCCAGGTTTACCTAGTTATATGATAAGCCAACAGTAGATCATAAATAATTGTAGATATGTTAAAGAAAACAAAAACAAAAGAAAAATAAATAAAACCAGAATAAAATAAGATTTTACTCACCGGTAAATCTATTTCTCGTAGTCCGTAGTGGATGCTGGGGACTCCGTAAGGACCATGGGGATTAGCGGCTCCGCAGGAGACTGGGCACAACTAAAGAAAGCTTTAGGACTACCTGGTGTGCACTGGCTCCTCCCACTAAGACCCTCCTCCAGACCTCAGTTAGGATACTGTGCCCGGAAGAGCTGACACAATAAGGAAGGATTTTGAATCCCGGGTAAGACTCATACCAGCCACACCAATCACACCGTATAACTCGTGATACTATACCCAGTTAACAGTATGATAACAACTGAGCCTCTCAACAGATGGCTCAACAATAACCCTTTAGTTAGGCAATAACTATAAACAAGTATTGCAGACAATCCGCACTTGGGATGGGCGCCCAGCATCCACTACGGACTACGAGAAATAGATTTACCGGTGAGTAAAATCTTATTTTCTCTAACGTCCTAAGTGGATGCTGGGGACTCCGTAAGGACCATGGGGATTATACCAAAGCTCCCAAACGGGCGGGAGAGTGCGGATGACTCTGCAGCACTGAGTGAGCAAACTCTAGGTCCTCCTCAGCCAGGGTATCAAACTTGTAGACTCTTGCAAGAGTGTTTGAACCCGACCAAGTAACAGCTCGGCAAATTTGTAAAGCCGAGACCCCTCGGGCAGCTGCCCAAGAAGAGCCCACTTTCCTCGTGGAATGGGCTTTCACAGATTTAGGGTGCGGCAGTCCAGCCGCAGAATGTGCAAGTTGAATCGTGCTACAGATCCAGCGAGCAATAGTCTGCTTAGAAGCAGGAGCACCCAGCTTGTTGGGTGCATACAGGATAAATAGCGAGTCAGTTTTCCTGACTCCAGCCGTCCTGGAAACATATACTTTTCAGGGCCCTGACTACGTCCAGAAACTTGGAATCCTCCAAGTCCCAAGTAGCCGCAGGCACCACAATAGGTTGGTTCACATGAAAAACTGCTACCACCTTAGGAAGGAATTGGGAACGAATCCTCAATTCCGCCTTATCCATATAAAATACAGATAAGGGCTTTTGACAAAGCCGCCAATTCTGATACACGCCTGGCCGACGCCAAGGCCCACAGCATGACCACTTTCCACATGAGGTATTGTAGCTCCACGGATTTAAGTGGCTCAACTCAAATGCGACTTCAGGAAATCCAACACTACGTTGAGATCCCACTGTGCCACTGGAGGCACAAACGGGGGCTGACTATGCAGCACTCCCTTAACAAAAGTCTGAACTTCAGGCAGTGAAGCCAGTTCTATTTTGGAAGAAAATCGATAGAGCCGAAATCTGGACCTTAATGGAATCCAATTTTAGGCCCATAGTCACCTCTGACTTGTAGGAAGTGCAGAAATCGACCTAGCTGAAATTCCTCCTTTGGGGCCTTACTGGCCTCACAGCACGCAACATATTTCCGCCATATGCGGTGATAATGGTTTGCGTTCACTTCTTTCCTAGCTTTAAATAGCGTAGGGATAACTTCCTCCGGAATGCCCTTTTCCTTCAGGATCCGGCGTTCAACCGCCATGCCGTCAAACGCAGCCGCGGTAAGTCTTGGAACAGACAGGGCCCCTGCTGCAGCAGGTCCTGTCTGAGCGGCAGAGGCCATGGGTCCTCTGAGATCATTTCTTGGAGTTCTGGGTACCAAGCTCTTCTTGGCCACCCGAAACAATGAGTATAGTTCTTACTCCTCTCCTTCTTATTATTCTCATTACCCTGGGTATGAGAGGCAGAGAAGGGAACACATACACCGACTGGTACACCCACGGTGTTACCAGAGCGTCCACAGCTATCGCCTGAGGGTCCCTTGACCTGGCGCAATATCTTTGTAGCTTTTTGTTGAGGCGGGACGCCATCCTGTCCACCTGTGGCCTTTCCCCACGGTGTACAATCATTTGGAAGACTTCTGGATGAAGTCCCCACTCTCCCGGGTGGAGGTCGTGTCTGCTGAGAAAGTCTGCTTCTCAGTTGTCCACTCCGGGAATGAACACTGCTGACAGTGCTAACACATGATTTTCCGCCCATCGGAGAATCCTTGTGGCTTCTGCCATCGCCATCTTGCTTCTTGTGCCGCCCTGTCGGTTTACATGAGCGACCGCCGTGATGTTGTCTGACTGGATCAGCACCGGCCGGTGTTGAAGCAGGGGTCTAGCCTGACTTAGGGCATTGTAAATGGCCCATAGTTCCAGAACATTTATGTGTAGGGAAGTCTCATGACTTTTCCATAGGCCTTGGAAGTTTCTTCCCTGTGTGATTGCCCCCCAGCCTTGAAGGCTGGCATCCGTGGTCACCAGGACCCAGTCCTGTATGCCGAATCTGCGGCCCCCTAGAAGATGAGCACTCTGCAGTCACCACCACAGCGACACCCTGGCCCTTGGAGACAGGGTTATCCGCCGATGCATCTGAGGATGCGACCCGGACCACTTGTCCAACAGATCCCACTGGAAGATCCTTGCATGGGACTTGGCGAATGGAAATTCTTCGTAAGAAGCTACCTTCTTTCCCAAGGCTCGCGTGCATTGATGCACCGATACCTGTATTTGTATTAGGAGGTCTCCGTCTAGAGACGCCAACTCCTTGGACTTCTCCTCCGGGAGAAACCCTTTTTATCCTGTTCTGTGTCCAGAACCATAGCCAGGAACAGTAGACGCGTCGTAGGAACCAGCTGCGACTTTGGAATATTCAGAATCCAGCCGTGCTGTTGTAGCACTTCCCGAGATAGTGCTACTCCGACGAACAACTGCTCCCTGGACCTCGCCTTTATAAGGAGATCGTCCAAGTACGGGATAAGTACTTCGGCCATTACCTTGGTAAATACCCTCGGTGCCGGGGACAGACCAACGGCAACGTCTGGAATTGGTAATGACAATCCTGTACCACAATTTTGAGGTACACCTGGTGAAGAGGGTAAATAGGGACATGCAGGTAAGTATCCTTGATGTCCAGTGATACCCTGAAATTTTCCAGGCTTGCAATAATCGTCCTGAGCGATTCCATTTTGCACTTGAACCTTCGTATATAAGTGTTCAAGGATTTCAATTTTAGAATGCGTCTCACCGAACCGTCTGGTTTCAGTACCACAATCTATTTGGAAAAGTAACCCCGGCCTTGTTGAAGGAGGGGTACCTTGATTTCACCTGCTGGAAGTACAGCTTGTGAATTGCCGCAAGTACTACCTTTCTCCGAGGGCAGCAGGCAAGGCTGATGTGAGGCAACGGCGAGGGGGAGTCGTCTCAAACTCCAGCCTGTATCCCTGTGATACTACTTGCAGAACCTAGGGATCCACCTGTGGGCAAGCCCCCTGGTCCCTGCAGTTCCCGAGACGCGCCCCGACCGCACCTGTCTCCACCTGTGGAGCCCCAGCGTCATGCGGTGGACTCAGAGGAAGCGAGGGAAGATATTTGATCCTGGGAACTGGCTGACTGGTGCAGCTTTTTCCTTCTTCCCTTGTCTCTGTGCAGAAAGGAAGCGCCTTTGACCCGCTTGCTTTTCTGAAGCCGAAAGGACTGTACCTGAAAATACGGTGCTTTCTTAGGCTTTTGTGAGGAAACCTGAGGTAAAATTTTTCCTTCCCAGCTGTTGCTGTGGATACGAGGTCCCAGAGACCATCCCCAAACAATTCCTCACCCTTATAAGGCAGAATCTTCATGTGCCTTTTAAAGGCAGCATCACCTGTCCACTGCCGGGTTTCTAATACCCTCCTGGCAGAATGGACATTGCATTAATTCTGGATGCCAGCCGGCAAATATCCCTCTGTGCATCCTTTATATATAAGGCAACGTCTTAAATATGCTCAATGTTAGCAAAATATTATCCCTGTCTTAGTGTATTAATATTATCTGACAGGGTATCAGACCACGCTGCAGCAGCACTATTTATGCTGAGGCAATTGCAGGTTTCAGTATATAACCCGAGTGTGTAAATACAGACTTCAGGATCGCCTCCTGCTTTTTATCAGCAGGTTCCTTCAAGGTGGCCGTATCCTAAGATGGCAGTGCCACCTTTTGACAAACGTGTGAGCGCCTTATCCACCCTAAGGGATATCTCCCAACGTGACCTATCCTCTGGCGGGAAAGGGTACGACATCAGTAACTTTTTAGAAATTACCAGTTTCTTATCGGGGGAAACCACGCTTCTTTACACACTTCATTTATTCATCTGATGGGGGAACAAAACACTGGCTGCTTTTTCTCCCCAAAAATAAAACCCCTTTTATGTGGTACTTGGGTTCATGTCAGAAAATGCGTAACACATTTTTCATTGCCGAGATAGTGTAACGGATGTTCCTAGTGGATTGTGTATATGTCTCAACCTCGTCGACACTGGAGTCAGACTCCGTGTCGACATCTGTGTCTGCCATCTGAGGTAACGGGCGTTGTTTTAGCCCCTGATGGCCTTTGAGACGCCTGGGCAGGCGCGGGCTGAGAAGCCGGCTGTCCCACAGCTGTTACGTCATCCAGCCTTTTATGTAAGGAGTTGACACTGTCGGTTAATACCTTCCACCTATCCATCCACTCTGGTGTCGGCCCCACAGGGGGCGACATCCCATTTATCGGCCTCTGCTCCGCCTCCACGTAACCTTCCTCATCCAACATGTCGACACAGCCGTACCGACACACCGCACACACACAGGGAATGCTCTGACTGAGGACAGGGCCCCACAAAGTCCTTTGGGGAGACCGAGAGAGAGTATGCCAGCACACACCAGAGCGCTATATAATGCAGGGATTAACACTATAACTGAGTGATTTTGCCCCAAATAGCTGCTTGTATACATATATTGCGCCTAAATTTAGTGCCCCCCCTCTCTTTTTAACCCTTTGAGCCTGAAAACTACAGGGGAGAGCCTGGGGAGCTGTCTTCCAGCTGTTCCAGCTGCACTGTGAAGAGAAAATGGCGCCAGTGTGCTGAGGGAGAAGCCCCGCCCCTTTTTCGGCGGACTTTCTTCCGCTTTTTCTGGAATACTGGCAGGGGTAATTTTACATCTATATAGCCTCTAGGACTATATATGATGTAGATTTGCCAGCCAAGGTGTCATATTGCCCTCAGGGCGCCCCCCCCAGCGCCCTGCACCTATCAGTGACCGGAGTGTGAGGTGTACATGAGGAGCAATGGCGCACAGCTGCAGTGCTGTGCGCTACCTTGGTGAAGACCGAAGTCTTCTGCCGCCGATTTTCCGGACTCTTCATGCTTCTGGCTCTGTAAGGGGGACGGCGGCGCGGCTCCGGGAACGAACACCAAGGTCGGGTCCTGCGGTCGATCCCTCTGGAGCTAATGGTGTCCAGTAGCCTAAGAAGCCCAAACTACCACCTGTTAGGTAGGTTCGCTTCTTCTCCCCTTAGTCCCTCGCTGCAGTGAGTCTGTTGCCAGCAGATCTCACTGTAAAATAAAAAACCTAAATATACTTTCTTTCTAGGTGCTCAGGAGACCCCCTACTGTGCATCCAGCTCAGCCGGGCACAAGAATCTAACTAACTGAGGTCTGGAGGAGGGTCTTAGTGGGAGGAGCCAGTGCACACCAGGTAGTCCTAAAGCTTTCTTTAGTTGTCCCCATGGTCCTTACGGAGTCCCCAGCATCCACTTAGGACGTTAGAGGAAAACAATTGGGTTAAATTGTCGTTTTAAGGCCAGTACTCACTGGCAGATGTGGGGAGAGATGTGTGCTGAGCGTGCGGGGGGAGCGGGCGCTCATTTCACCCAGCGGGTGAAGTGAGCGACCCGCTAGATTGGCCAGAATCTAGCACCAGCGATAGCGATGCACGGGGCTGCGCATCGCTATCGCTGTGAGGGGTACACATGGAAAGATCACTGCTTAAAATCTAAGCAATCTAGTCAGATTGCTTAGAATTTAAGCAGCGATCGCTCCGTGAGTACCCTCCTTTACTGTTTCCCAAACTGCAATTATAGTCTCCTATGCAAGGCCACTCTAATGAGAACAGAATACTGCTTAGTTATTGTAGCCCCAGCTTTATAGGGATGGAAGGGGGGGTGGAATTCTATTTGTGGACTTTTCAAGATCTGTTTTTTTTATTTATTTTTAGAACCAGAGGCACTGCCAAGGCTTCTCCAGCAATGATTCATTATGTAGCAGAGCAGAATTACTGCCACCCTTTAATATATCAACAAAACACTACAACATTTTAAAATAAAAACATACAAGAACATTCAAGAATATAGAATAGATGCTGCTCACTAGACTTTAAATCCTATATTTAAATGGTGCCTCCTGGTCAATAATGCAAGTTCTGCAAATCCTATCCATCACCAACCAACTGCTCAGCAAAGAGAATGCATCTTAGAAATGGAAAAATATATACCTATTACAGCATTCTTGAAACATTTGTGAATGATAATGGTCCTCATTCCGAGTTGATCGCTCGCTAGCTGCTTTTAGCAGCAGTGCAAACGCTAGGCCGCCGCTCTCTGGGAGTGTATCTTAGCTTAGCAGAAGTGCGAACGAAAGATTAGCAGAATTGCTCAAAAAACTTTTCCTGCAGTTTCTGAGTAGCTCCAGACCTACGTCTAGATTGCGATCACTGCAGACTGTTTGGTTCCTGATTTGATGTCACAAACACGCCCTGCCTTCAGCCAGCCACTCCCCCGTTTCCCCAGCAACTCCTGCGTTTTAGCCTGACACGCCTGCGTTTTTTAGCACACTCCCAGAAACACCCACTTCCTGTCAATCAAACACCGATCAGCAGAGCGACTGAAAAGCGTCGCCCGCCGCTGTGTAAAATTGCTTACTTTTGTGTGAAAGTACTTGGCGCGTGCGCCCCATACGCATGCGCAGAACAACCGGTTTTTAGCCTGATCGCTATGCTGCGAAAAACGTCAGCGAGCGATCAACTCGGAATGAGTGCCATAGACCTTAGTGAGCGCTTGCAGATGATGTCATCTCCAATCGCTACTGGCCCCTGACAATGGATTTATTTATTTTTTATTTTTTTTAGGTATAACCCGGATCATCAAGACCTGGGTCTAACCTTTCACACACAAGCTGATGCACTGACCTGGATTACAAGTCCCAGGAATAACCCTGGTTGGTTGCATCCTAATAGTCAAAGTCCAGGCATATAAGCTCACAATAAATGGACAATCCCGATGTACTCAGTCACCCAGGATGAGTACACCAGGGTTGTCAATTTATTTTGAGCTTATATGCCCGGACTTTGACTATTAGGATGGTTTAGCCAGTGAATGGCCGCCCTATGTCTTTATCTGAATATACCTTATATACTCTGCTGGCATGCATATCACTGGTGACTTTGTTTTTATAATTTTTTCTATCCTATAAAAGGTTGGTACCATCACGTCCTCGCGTCGGCACAGGCGCCCACCTTTTTTGGACAGGCTGTATTTCACTTATATATTGATGCCTATCTGTATGGATATTTTTTATATTGCGACCAGGCAGTCTTGACAAAGATTCCAGTGTTGTGTGTGTCTCTCTCTATTATAATAAGAATTTACTTACCGATAATTCTATTTCTCATAGTCCGTAGTGGATGCTGGGAACTCCGTAAGGACCATGGGGAATAGCGGCTCCGCAGGAGACTGGGCACAAAAGTAAAGCTTTAGGACTACCTGGTGTGCACTGGCTCCTCCCCCTATGACCCTCCTCCAAGCCTCAGTTAGGATACTGTGCCCGGACGAGCGTACACAATAAGGAAGGATTTATGAATCCCGGGTAAGACTCATACCAGCCACACCGATCACACCGTACAACCTGTGATCTGAATCCAGTTAACAGCATGATAACAGAGGAGCCTCTGGAAAGATGGCTCACAACCACAATAACCCGATTTTTGTAACAATAACTATGTACAAGTATTGCAGACAATCCGCACTTGGGATGGGCGCCCAGCATCCACTACGGACTATGAGAAATAGAATTATCGGTAAGTAAATTCTTATTTTCTCTGACGTCCTAGTGGATGCTGGGAACTCCGTAAGGACCATGGGGATTATACCAAAGCTCCCAAACGGGCGGGAGAGTGCGGATGACTCTGCAGCACCGAATGAGAGAACTCCAGGTCCTCCTCAGCCAGGGTATCAAATTTGTAGAATTTAGCAAACGTGTTTGCCCCTGACCAAGTAGCTGCTCGGCAAAGTTGTAAAGCCGAGACCCCTCGGGCAGCCGCCCAAGATGAGCCCACTTTCCGTGTGGAATGGGCTTTTACAGATTTTGGCTGTGGCAGGCCTGCCACAGAATGTGCAAGCTGAATTGTGCTACAAATCCAACGAGCAATAGTCTGCTTAGAAGCAGGAGCACCCAGCTTGTTGGGTGCATACAGGATAAACAGCGAGTCAGATTTTCTGACTCCAGCCGTCCTGGAAACATATATTTTCAGGGCCCTGACTACGACCAGCAACTTGGAGTCCTCCAAGTCCCTAGTAGCCGCAGGTACCACAATAGGCTGGTTCACGTGAAACGCTGAAAACACCTTAGGGAGAAATTGAGGATGAGTCCTCAATTCCGCCCTGTCTGGAAGATCAGATAAGGGCCTTTACAGGATAAAGCCCCCAATTCTGACACGCGCCTGGCCGAGGCCAGGGCCAACAACATGACCACTTTCCATGTGAGATATTTTAACTCCACAGATTCAAGTGGTTCAAACCAATGTGACTTTAGGAACCCCAAAACTACATTGAGATCCCAAGGTGCCACTGGAGGCACAAAAGGAGGCTGTATATGCAGTACCCCTTTTACAAAACGTCTGAACTTCAGGAACTGAAGTTAGTTCTTTCTGGAAGAAAATTGACAGGGCCGAAATTTGAACCTTAATGGACCCCAATTTTAGGCACATAGACACTCCTGTTTACAGGAAATGCAGGAATCGACCTAGTTGAAAATTCCTCCATCGGGGCCTTACTGGCCTCGCACCCCGCAACATATTTTCGCCAAATGCGGTGATAATGCTTTGCGGTTACATCCTTCCTGGCTTCATCAGGGTAGGGATGACTTCATCTGGAATGCCTTTTTCCTTCAGGATCCGGCGTTCAACCGCCCTGCCGTTAAACGCAGCCGCGGTAAGTCTCGGAATAGACAGGGTCCTTGCTGGAGCAGGTCCCTTTTTAGAGGTAGAGGCCACGGGTCCTCCGTGAGCATCTCTTGAAGTTCCGGGTACCAAGTCCTTCTTGGCCAATCCGGAGCCACGAGTATAGTTCTTACTCCCATCCGTCTTATAATTCTCAGTACTTTTGGTATGAGAGGAAGAGGAGGGAACACATACACTGACTGGTACACCCACGGTGTTACCAGAGCGTCCACAGCTATTGCCTGAGGGTCCCTTGACCTGGCGCAATACCTGTCCAATTTTTTGTTTAGGCGGGACGCCATCATGTCCACCTTTGGTTTTTCCCAATGGTTTACAATCATGTGGAAGACTTCTGGGTGAAGTCCCCACTCTCCCGGGTGGAGGCTGTGCCTGCTGAGGAAGTCTGCTTCCCAGTTGTCCACTCCCGGAATGAATACTGCTGACAGTGCTATCCCATGATTTTCCGCCCAGCTTAGAATCCTTGCAGCTTCTGCCATTGACTGCTTCTTGTGCCACCCTGTCTGTTTACATGGGTGACTGCCGTGATGTTGTCCGACTGGATCAACACCGGCTGACCTTGAAGCAGAGGTCTTGCTAAGCTGAGAGCATTGTAAATGGCCCTAAGCTCCAGGATATTTATGTGAAATGATGTCTCCAGGCTTGACCATAAGCCCTGGAAATTTCTTCCCTGTGTGACTGCTCCCCAGCCTCGCAGGCTGGCATCCGTGGTCACCAGGACCCAGTCCTGAATGCCGACTCTGCGGCCCTCTAGAAGATGAGCACTCTGCAACCACCACAGGAGGGACACCCTTGTCCTTGGTGACCGGGTTATCCGCTGATGCATCTTAAGATGCGACCCGGACCATTTGTCCAGCAGGTCCCACTGGAAAGTTCTTGCGTGGAATCTGCCGAATGGCTTTGCTTCGTAGGAAGCTACCATTTTTCCCAGAACCCTTGTGCATTGATGCACTGAGACTTGGCTCGGTTTTAGGAGGTTCCTGACTAGCTCGGATAACTCCCTGGCTCTCTCCTCCGGGAGAAACACCTTTTTCTGAACTGTGTCCAGAATCATCCCTAGGAACAGAAGACGAGTCGTCGGAACCAGCTGCGATTTTGGAATATTGAGAATCCAATCGTGCTGTCGCAACACTACCTGAGATAGTGCTACACCGACCTCCAACTGTTCCCAGGATCTTACCCTTATCAGGAGATCGTCCAAGTAAGGGATAACTAAAACTCCCTTCCTTCGAAGGAGTATCATCATTTCGGCCATTACCTTGGTAAAGACCCGGGGTGCCGTGGACCATCCAAACGGCAGCGTCTGAAACTGATAGTGACAGTTCTGTACCACAAACCTGAGGTACCCTTGGTGAGAAGGGTAAATTTGGACATGAAGGTAAGCATCCTTGATGTCCAGAGACACCATGTAGTCCCCTTCTCTTGAATTTGAACCTCTGTATGTAAGTGTTCAAAGATTTTAGATTTAAAATCGGTCTCACCGAGCCGTCCGGCTTCGGTATCACAACAGTGTGGAGTAATACCCCTTTCCCTGTTGCAGGAGGGGTACCTTAATTATCACCTGCTGGGAATACAGCTTGTGAATGGCTTCCAACACTGCCTCCCTGTCTGCTTGTAAAGCCCCAGCGTCATGCTGAGGGCTTGGCAGAGGCGGGAGAGGGCTTCTGTTCCTGGGAACTGGCTGATTTCTGCAGCCGTTTCCCTCTCCCTCTGTCACGGGGCAGAAATGAGGAACCTTTTGCCCACGTGCCCTTATGGGAACGAAAGGACTGCGCCTGATAATACGGCGTCTTCTTATGTTGAGAGGCGACCTGGGGTAAAAACGTGGATTTCCCAGCTGTTGCCGTGGCCACCAGGTCTGAAAGACCGACCCCAAATAACTCCTCCCCTTTATAAGGCAATACTTCCATATGCCATTTGAAATCCGCATCACCTGACCACTGTCGTGTCCATAACCCTCTTCTGGCAGAAATGGACAGCGCACTTACTCTTGATGCCAGTCGGCAAATATCCCGCTGTGCATCACCCATATATAGAAATGCATCTTTTAAATGCTCTACAGGTAATAATATACTGTCCCTATCTAGGGTATCAATATTTTCAGTCAGGGAATCCGACCACGCCAACCCAGCACTGCACATCCAGGCTGAGGCGATTGCTGGTCGCAGTATAACACCAGTATGTGTGTAAATACATTTTAGGATACCCTCCTGCTTTCTATCAGCAGGATCCTTAAGGGCGGCCATCTCAGGAGAGGGTAGAGCCCTTGTTTTGACAAGCGTGTGAGCGCTTTATCCCCCCTAGGGGGTGTTTCCCAACGCACCCTAACCTCTGGCGGGAAAGGATATATGCCAATAACTTTTTAGAAATTATCAGTTTTTTTATCGGGGGAAACCCACGCTTCATCACACACCTCATTTAATTTCTCAGATTCAGGAAAACTACAGGAAGTTTTTCCTCACTGAACATAATACCCCTATTGGTGGTACTCGTATTATCAGAAATGTGTAAAACATTTTCCATTGCCTCATCATGTAACGTGTGGCCCTACTGGAAGTCATATTTGTCTCTTCACCGTCGACACTGGAGTCAGTATCCGTGTCGGCGTCTGTATTTGCCATCTGAGGTAACGGGCGCTTTAGAGCCCCTGACGGCCTATGAGACGTCTGGACAGGCACAAGCTGAGTAGCCGGCTGTCTCATGTCAATCACTGTCTTTTGTAAAGAGCTGACACTGTCCTGTAATTCCTTCCAGCAGTTCATCCACTCAGGTGTCGACCCCCTAGGGGGTGACATCCCTATTACAGGCAATTTGCTCCGCCTCCACATCATTTTCCTCCTCATACATGTCGACACAAACGTACCGACACACAGCACACACACAGGGAATGCTCTGATAGAGGACAGGACCCCACTAGCCCTTTGGGGAGACAGAGGGAGAGTTTGCCAGCACACACCAGAGCGCTATATATATATACAGGGATAACCTTATATAAGTGTTTTTCCCCTTATAGCTGCTGTATTGTTTATACTGCGCCTAATTAGTGCCCCCCTCTCTTTTTTAACCCTTTCTGTAGTGTAGTGACTGCAGGGGAGAGCCAGGGAGCTTCCCTCCAACGGAGCTGTGAGGGAAAATGGCGCCAGTGTGCTGAGGAGATAGGCTCCGCCCCTTTCTCGGCGGCCTTTTCTCCCGTTTTTCAGTGTAATCTGGCAGGGGTTAAAATTCATCCATATAGCCCTGGGGGCTATATGTGATGTATTTTCGCCAGCCAAGGTGTTTTTATTGCTGCTCAGGGCGCCCCCCCCCTAGCGCCCTGCACCCTCAGTGACCGAAGTGTGAAGTGTGCTGAGGAGCAATGGCGCACAGCTGCAGTGCTGTGCGCTACCTTGGTGAAGACAGGATGTCTTCTGCCGCCGATTTTCCGGACCTCTTCTTGCTTCTGGCTCTGTAAGGGGGCCGGAGGCGCGGCTCTGGGACCGGACTCCATGGCTGGGCCTGTGTTCGATCCCTCTGGAGCTAATGGTGTCCAGTAGCCTAAGAAGCCCAATCCACTCTGCACGCAGGTGAGTTCGCTTCTTCTCCCCTTAGTCCCTCGATGCAGTGAGCCTGCTGCCAGCAGGTCTCACTGAAAATAAAAAACCTAAAACTAAACTTTTCACTAAGCAGCTCAGGAGAGCCCCTAGTGTGCACCCTTCTCGTTTGGGCACAAAAATCTAACTGAGGCTTGGAGGAGGGTCATAGGGGGAGGAGCCAGTGCACACCAGGTAGTCCTAAAGCTTTACTTTTGTGCCCAGTCTCCTGCGGAGCCGCTATTCCCCATGGTCCTTACGGAGTTCCCAGCATCCACTAGGACGTCAGAGAAATATATATATATATATATATATATATACACATACATACATACACACACATATACATACACACACATATACATACACATACATACACACACACAGCACTCACCATAGCAAGCTCACTTGTCCTCACAACATCTTGCAGCTAATACACTATCACAAACTCTTAAAAATTAGAACCTGGCAACTGTATCACACATAATATAACTGCAAATATGCCCACTAGGTTTAAGGTATATCTGCCACATATCTTATGGCTTTTAAAGGTTGTGAGGACAAGTGAGCTTGCTATGGTGAGTGCTGAATTTCCTGTTTGTATGTACTTGGGTAGGTGGCCATGGGCTGCATGCACCCCACCCTATGAGTGGCGAGCGCGGACGCTGCACCCCGCTTCTGGGGTGGCGAGTGCTGTGGTTTTCTATATTTGTTTTTATATATATATATATATATATATATATACACACATACATACATACACACACACATACACACAAACACACAGGCAAGGGTTAAAGATACATCAACAGTAACGGTGCAGAGTCCATAAAAGATACACATTAACACTCACTTTCCACATGTAATTTGAAAAGATGCAGGATCAGCACTCACGTTTTTGCAGGGAAAGATTTAGTCAGTCCATCAGCAGTAAAGTGATACAAACAGCGGGCCGACAGCCGTTTCAACCACACACTTGTGGTTTTCCTCAGGGGCTAATACAACTCCTCACTAGGGGGGTAATTCCAAGTTGATTGCAGCAGGAATTCTGTTAGCAATTGGGCAAAACCATGTGCACTGCAGGGGAGGCAGATATAACATGTGCAAAGAGTGTTAGATTTGGGTGTGGTGTGTTCAATCTGAAATCTAATTTGCAGTGTAAAAATAAAGCAGCCAGTATTTACCCTGTACAGAAATAAAATAACCCACCCAAATCTAACTCTCTCTGCAAATGTTATATCTGCCACACCTGCAGTGCACATGGTTTTGCCCAACTGCTAAAAAATTTCCTGCTGCGATCAACTTGGAATTACCCCCTAGGTGTCTAATTTAAAGGAGAAAATTGTGCCAAAAAGCAGATAAGCCACACCTCATGGTCAGTGCCAGAGAGCTCAGAAAGCGCTTCCATTGGTGATCACTCCTGACAGGTGGGCGGGGTTAGAAATGTAAACAATGCCACTATCAAAGAAGGCTGGTGTCTTCCGATGCACTGGATGCTCCAATTGTCATTTCTTGATGGTGGATAATCATTTGCAGAACCCACAAGATCAGAAAAAATATATACCATTAAACACTGACTTGATTGCAACAGAAGATTTGTGGTATATGTCTTAATCTGTCCATGTAATTTGCTCTATGTTGGCCCACAGTGCCAGATATGCCCCCACAGTGCCATGTGCCCACAGTGCCACATATGCCCCCACAGTGCCACATATGCCCCCACAGTGACAGCTATGTCCCCACAGTGCCATGTGCCCACAGTGACAGATATGCCCCCACAGTGCCATGTGCCCACAATGCCAGATATGCCCCCACACTGCCATGTGCCCACAGTGCCAGATATGCCCCCACAGTGCCATGTGCCCACAGTGCCAGATATACTTACTTTAGCTGGCTGTCTCCCCACTGGCTGGATTCTGCTCCCGAGCCTGCTCCTGCTTCCCTCCGGCGCTGGCTGGATCAAACCAGATCCAGCAGGCGCACAGGCTCCTCACATCGCATTCCCAATCGTGCATTGCGCGGGTGCGCGGCTGACGTCACCCGCACAATGCATCATTGGGAACGCTCCGAGCAGAGGCGGCAAGTCACACTTAGATCGCGATCAACCGGTAGATCGCGATCAACATTTTGGCCACCTCTGTCATAGACCATATCCCTCCACTTCAAAGGGGAGGAGACAGGAACAAAATCTTGATACAAAGAGAGCTGCAATGGATACATAGACTCAAACGTTTGTCCCCAAAGGGCCTCAATGAGGATTTCAGTCTCGGATGCTGCCTATAGACAAATGGTTGATAAGAACAATGTGACTTGTGCACCGCCATGTGCTATTTTTTCTGTTTGGCATTGATTCCGTTATAAGGGCATCGCTGAGTGCCTAGGTTCATGTATCTGCACTTAAGTTTGCGACAGTTGTTTTATTATGTGGACTATTCAGGATGAGCATCGCCGAGTGCCAGGTTCGGTTCTATCAGTGACCTCAAGAGGTACACAGTACTTGACCTATGTACAGTCAGCATATGTCTTGAATTTTATACAGCGATACCACACTGGGAATGACCAATGCCCGCCCGATCTTGGAAGCTAAGCAGTGTTAGGCCTGGTCAGTACTTGGATGGGAGACCACCTTGGAATACCAGGTGCTGTACATTATTGACTTTTATGCTCGACTCCTTTCACGTGTTTCTCTACCGGGCAGGTTTGATCAATACTACCTGTAAGAGAAAGAAGAAGAATATCAAAAAGAAAAACAATGAGGACACTGGCAATCTCCACACAGTTTTAGAAAATCAGGAGAAAAAAGAAGGGTATGTCAGGATCTTCAATTTAAGCAATTATAAGCTTTCGGAAGAAGAAGAAAGGGTCTTGTCCAGAGGTTTGAAATTCGCTCCATCGTCCAAAATGGACAATTTTGAGGTATATGTGGACCTACAACGGTTCATACGCAAACTTACCCTCAAGAAATTCTTTGAAGAACAACCAGCACAAGAAGAGGGAGAGCGTAGCATCTTTAAACCTAAGTCCATCTTCTACCCAGCACACAAGAAAGGGTGCTTCATGGAGACTTTTGAGAAAGCCGTCAAAGAAGACCTAGAACAAGAGATTCCCTGGAAGAATGGGTCCAGAAACCTGAATAAGAAGGAAAGGGAAGCGTTGAAGAACCTCAAAGAACAATCAACTATTATCATAAAACCTGCCGACAAGGGGGGCGGCGTTGTTATCTTAAATCTAAAGGACTACGAGGAAGAGATTATGAGGCAGTTAGGAGATGAGCAGACATACAAGAGGTTAAGAGGGAATCCCTCCGAACAGATAAAGAAGAAACTTATCTCTTTTTTAGATAAGTATAGACACCTCGACACCATCACTGAGAAGAACTACAAATACATGTTGATTCAAAATCCTTCCATACCGGTGTTTTACATTCTCCCGAAGGTGCACAAAAACATGGAGAAACCACCCGGAAGACCCATTGTAGCTGGGACCGAATCCTTAATGTCAAATTTATCACAGTTCATAGACCATCTGCTGCAACCCCTGGTCATAAAGACACCCTCCTACCTTAAGGACTCCACAGATCTAATCAGAAAATTAGAAACCCTACAGTGGAGACCTGATTACCATCTAGTAACTGCCGATGTTTCATCATTGTATACCATCATTAAACACACAGATGGTTTAGATTCGGTAGCTCACTTCACTTCAAAGGAACCCCATCTAAACCAAATTCAAGAATTCATCTTAGAAGGAATAGAACTGATCTTGAGGAACAACTTCTTCATTCATAACCAGTCCTACTATCTGCAAATAAATGGGACTGCCATGGGCACCAGGTTCGCCCCAAGTTACGCCAATTTGTTCATGGCTAAATGGGAACAGGAAGTCATGGACACTTGGGGTGGCGAAGGGGCGGACCTGGTTACCTGGGTTCGGTACATAGACGATATCTTTTTTGTATGGCGTGGCACGGACTCTACACTCCAGGAGTTTTGCCAGACGATTAACAACAACGATAGGAATATTGTACTCACCTTTGACACCAGTATGGCATCGGTACATTTCTTGGACCTGGAAATTTTTGTAGAGGGAGGAACGCTTCATACACGTACATATACGAAACCCACGGATTGCAATTCATTCATACCCTCCAATAGCAACCATCATAGGAATTGGTTAATATCGGCACCAAAAGGACAATTCCATCGGATTAGAAAGAATTGTTCAAGACTGGAGGATTATCAAGAACAGGGTACCAAGTTAAAGGAACAATTCAAAGCTAAAGGGTATACGGCAGAGATATTGGAAACCCCCTTTCAGGAATACCTCACCAGTAATAGAAAGGATCTCTTGGAACCTAGAAAGGGAATGGAAAATCTTCCAGAAGATATGGGCATACCATTTATCACTAAATATAACAGTCAACATAAACAGATGGAGTCCATAATTAGGAAACATTGGAATATTCTCCTACGAGATCCGGTGTTGAAAGGAATCCTGAGGGAGAAACCTAGATTCATATATAGGAAAGCGGATAACCTCAAAAATCACTTAGTTAAAAGTGTGATACAAGAAAAAAAGAAACCTGGCACAATTATGACTAAGGGCTTTCACAGATGTGGAACCTGCAGTATGTGCAGGAACTGTAAAAGTCCCACTTCTAAGATCACAGAATATACCTCTACCTCGAATGGAAGAACCGGACAGATCCAGCAGTTCATTACCTGCAACAGCAATCACGTGGTATATCTGATCACTTGTTCCTGTAAGAAACAATATATTGGAAGGACTAGTAGAAAATTGAAAGAACGGATGGCCGAACACGTTCGGAATATAAAGAAAGGTGTTACCACACATGGGGTTTCAGCCCATTTTAAAGATCAGCACCAGTGCCGACTTACGGATTTGACTTCCTTTTGTGGGATACATATCATAAAAGGAAATTGGAGAAAAAACAATTTGGAGGAAGAACTTGCCAAGAGAGAAATGCGCAGTATCTTCGAGATGGGTACCCTACATCCAGCAGGTCTCAACTTAGATTTCGAGACAAAGTGGTTTTTGTGACTCAACAACAAGTCTCTTTGAACTCTCCATCATAGGCCTTTTGGAAACCTTCGAATCACTCTCCTAGATTTCTCCATCCTAGGTATCGTGAGAATTTGGGTTTACAGACAGTTTGACCCTTAAACTCCATCACCTCCCTCACAGACCTCCCGCCTCAGAGTCTGTATAGGGCAAATAAAGTCAGAATTTCTGTAAGAATATAATTCAGATTTATACTATAATAAGTGACACCACCCTTGCTTGTATGATCTCTATAATTTGAGACCATATATACCATTATTTACTTTCTTCAGATAAGTTTACCAGCCTGGGTATGTCACATATAGGAACCCCTTGTTTAGAATAAGACCACTCCTATTTCAGGTATCCTCTGTCTATCTCTTAGCCAGTACAGCACCATCTCCGGGATAATAAGTTGTCTATATCATCACCTCCAGAGTATAGACATTATCATACATCCTACCCAGAAGATATAGGGGTCCATCTACCCCCTTTTGTATAAGGGTTCTTAGAAACGTACTCGTTCTAGAAAATGATATGCCACATTCCTATTACTCTAGATAGCTCCTGTTAGAAGGGTTAGCGCCAAGACTGCACCTCCTGGGCATTTCACATATGCCTACTTTTAATTTGTGATAAATTCTTTTTCCACTACATCAGTATATATCCCACAGTATCAATCCCCTACGTGCGTTCCATCTGCTGTGGAACGCAAAACATAGGAGGTACTGTGTGTTATGACCATGGCAGGGAGGACCCAAGTGACGTTCCATCCCCGGCACCCTGCGTTCCATTTGCTGTGGAACGCAGGACATATAAAATATTACACATAACGCCTACTATAGGGCAGCAGTCTAGTGATGTCACCTCCTATGGCATGACCTCGTATGTTCATCAATAATACATATTTCATAGTGTCAGTTCCCTATGTGCGTTCCATTTACTGTGGAACGCACAACACAGGAAGCACTGTGTATGACCATCACTGTGGAGGCGGACTCACGTGACACGTCACCCTGCGTTCCACCTACTGTGAAACGCAGGACACATCAAGTATTAACGGGACGCCGGATATGGGGTGGAGCGGGGTGACGTGTTGCCGCTACGCCCACCACCATTACGGACGCCTGCTCTACCCGTCCGGCGGGAAGGGACACTATTAACTGTCTTCTGTGCTTCCGCCGGAAATTTGGGCGGAAGTTCAGTGCGTTCCACTGAGTTGGAACGCAAAACGCTATTGTATGATAACTGTATATTTTCAATACCAGTGATTATATTTTCACCTATGTCCTCTCAATATGTACATTATAAAGTGCATTCTCCTCCAGGGTTAGTATACCCTTAATACACATACATTTGGCATTTTTTAATTAGAGTACAGTAAAACACTGAACCCCACCCCATATCCACATTACTGAGCAGCTTCCTCCAACCCCCCCAGCAAACCAACCCCATGGCCCATGTGTGTGTGTATAATTAGATAGATAGATAGATAGATAGATAGATAGATAGATAGATAGATAGATAGATAGATAGAAGCCATGGCCCCAAGATTTTGCTGCCTGGCTATCAGATTATGCAGGGAGGGAAGAAGAAGGTCCTCTTCAGCCCCAGCAGAGATTCCTGGGCGTGCCTGTATTGAAGAGGACCTGCTTCCTCCTTCCCTGCATAATCTGATAGCCAGGTAGCAAAATCTAGGGGCCATGGCTTATATCTTATATATATATATATATATATATATATATATATATATATATATATATCTCTCTAAATCGTTATGCCGGCACTCGTTTCACTGACCAAAGGAACATTCTGCTCGGGTGCCCTCCATGAGACTTAGAAGACTCAGCCATACACACACCAACGGGCGGCACTCACAAGACTTGTTGTTGGGAATAATCAGACGGACAGCGTCCCTGCGTTCAACGTTTCAGTCGTGAGACTTTTATCAAGAACAGGTGTACAGTGACAAAAACATACCGTAAATAGTGTGCTCTGTCCAGAATCCCCGGTTGCGCTTCCGGATGCCGCCTGGCCTCACCGGATGACGTCACCTAGCGCGCGCCCACACTCCGTATGCCTTCATCAGGGGAATAATAAGCTCAGCATATCTGCCAAAGCACTGCTCGTCCTGCAGTGCAACAGAATAAAGTGCCAAGTGCCCAAAAGTTGCATTGCACCCGCAGCCTATTTAAACCTAGTGCATAATTACCTGATTGCCAGCTGTCCCCGCCGGCCACACGTGGGGAACAGACAGACGTAACACAGACGCGCCGCTGTAAGCCGCGCTCCGGTCATGGCGTCAGAGGACTGGCGTGCCCGCACCTCCCTGCACACAAGGTGCCGGGCCGCGTCACACCGCCACTCCCCCTGGAGAGTCTAAGCCCACCAGGTCCTCCCATGGATGACGCTGTCCCCCCAGCGCGTCACATGATGCACAGGAGGCGGCGCCCATCCAAGACAGGCTAGCTGTCCCGGACAACCCAGGACATGAAAGCCCGTCTCACAGTGGCCGGATGGAACAATCAAAGGCGCACAGGCACAACAAATCTAATCTGATAATAAACAAAAAATAATAAAACTAATAAAAATAAAAATAATACAGTATCCCTATCAGTGACTCCTGCATCTAAATGAGGCCATATACATCCTACTATATTAACCCTTAACTGTGCCCATATTGGGGCTATATTTCTATCTAGGCCAATGTTCCCAGTTGCTACCGGGTCACCGAATGGGATATCTGTCAAAACATATATAACAACAAATATTCATAAACAAGAAAAAGACCTAACAATTAGTAGTACCCCATCTGGTGATGGATCCAGACGCAACCCAGAAGTCCAGGCCCACGTGTACCCAATCCAGACCAAAAAATAAATAAAAATTCAAAAAGGAAAAAAGTTTTTTTTGTTTTTTTACAGAAATGGGGTAAAGGAAAATAGAGAAGGGGTATGACCCGAAAGAAGTACAGGAATCTATTTCCAGATGTTTAAAACTTGACCGTAAACAGTTAATGGAGCCTAAAATACGTCCTGATGAACTTAGACGAATGATTTTCTCCAGCACCTATTCTGTGTCTTCAAATGTCACGAGACAAGCGATCTTGAAGTATTGGCACATCTTACAGTCCCACCCGATTATGGGGAAACATTGTGAAAACTTGCCCCTATTTTGCTACAAACGGAGCTCTAATCTGAAAGATCAGATAACATATTCTGACATAGTGCCTATAGCCCAAGAAATAAAAGTGTGGCTGCAACTTAAACAAGGAGCTTTTAAATGTGGGTTGTGTGTCAATTGCAAACATATGCGCACAGGGAGCAGCTTTTCCCATCCTACTACCAATGGCAAAACATATCACTTACGTCATCGCATGACATGTGAATCACGATATGTCACTTACGTGAATTTTTGTCCATGCAACAAGTTGTATGTAGGCAAAACGATGAGAATGCTGAAAGAACGTATTGCTTTACATCGCTCGTCCATTAAAAAAGCATCTATAAAAATGGATGGCTCTACACCACCGGTCGATAAACATTTTGTGTTATGTGGACATAATATCAAAGATCTACAGTACATGCCCATTGATCATGTGCCACCACTCAAATTAGGTGGAAATAGACATAAGTTGTTATTACAACAGGAATGTCGGTGGATTAGTCGGCTTGGAACACTGACTCCAACGGGACTCAGTGAAGAATTTTCCTTTACCCCATTTCTGTAAAAAAAAACAAAAAACTTTTTTCCTTTTATAAAATGTTTTCATTTTTTATTTTTTTGGGTCTGGATTGGGTACACGTGGGCCTGGACTTCTGGGTTGCGTCTGGATCCATCACCAGATGGGGTACTACTAATTGTTAAGTCTTTTTCTTGTTTATGAATATTTGTTGTTATATATGTTTTGACAGATATCCCATTCGGTGACCCGGTAGCAACTGGGAACATTGGCCTAGATAGAAATATAGCCCCAATATGGGAACAGTTAAGGGTTAATATAGTACGATGTATATGGCCTCATCTAGATGCAGGAGTCACTGATAGGGATACTGTATTATTTTTATTAGTTTTATTATTTTTTGTTTATTATCAGATTAGATTTGTTGTGCCTGTGCGCCTTTGATTGTTCCATCCGGCCACTGTGAGACGGGCTTTCATGTCCTGGGTTGTACGGGACAGCTAGCCTGTCTTGGATGGGCGCCGCCTCCTGTGCGTCATGTGACGCGCTGGGGGGGTACGGCGTCATCCATGGGAGGACCTGGAGGGCTTAGACTCTCCAAGGGGAGTGGCGGTGTGACACGGCCCGGCACCTTGTGTGCAGGGAGGTGCGGGCACGCCAGTTCTCTGACGCCATGACCGGAGCGCGGCTTACAGCGGCGCGTCCGTGTGACGTCTGTCTGTTCCCCATGTGTGGCCGGCGGGGACAGCTGGCAATCAGGTAATTATGCACTGGGTTTAAATAGGCTGCGGGTGCAATGCAGCTTTTGGGCACTTGGCACTTTATTCTGTTGCACTGCAGGACGAGCAGTGCTTTGGCAAATATGCTGAGCTTATTATTCCCCTGATGAAGGCATACGAAACGGCTGTTGGGATGTTGAGTATACTATTGCATATCACATGTCGCTGCCGAATTACTTGTGCTGCATGTTTGCATTGGATTTTTTGCACTTTACTGATATAAAAATATAAAAAGATTTTCTCATGATTGAATAGTGTGCTGGTCTATCCTGAGCTTGGTTCCTGTGGGATTCTCTGGTTTATGGACAGTACTAATATATATATATATATATATATATATATATATATATATATATATATATATATATATATATATATATATATACATACATATATACATACATATATATATATATATATATATATATGTATATATATACACATACATACATACATACATACATACATACACACATATATATATATATATATATATATATATATATATATATATATATATATATATACATATATACACACACACACACACTATGCTTTCCTCATACATAGTTTTTGTTGGGGTTTTCATTTTATTTTATTTTGAAGGGGGGGCTGGCTCCTACATTTTAGAATACTTTGCCAAGCCCTGTGTTAGAGGATTGGAGAAACACCTGCTATAGCTATATCCCTGGAGCCCCAGCAATGAGATAGTTAGTGCATGTTACTAACCTTCTTTCAATATGTTGTATCTCAGTTTTAAATATCAAACAATTTTATGTTTCTAACGGTATCCAGATGCAAGTTTGGAACTTCACACATCTTAGAAAAGGTCCATGTACTTTCAAGGTCTATTAAGTAGGTTATACAGTAGACCTCTATTCTTTTTTTATATCCTTGCAATACTTCTTGGGAAAGAACCATTAGAAGAAAATTACATTGATAACAAGTATTACCCAACTTGCATAAAAAAGATGAAGAAAGCCAACACACAAAAGAAGACTACATTCTATCAGCTGTTTGATGCCCAGCAGGAAACTGCAGCAATAATACACACTGATAACTTAGGAGTGTTCCGATGACATGGAAAGCGTGTCCGGAAATTCCAAAGCATTTTCACAAGTTTCTAACAAAAAATCCGGACAAGCTGTCTGCTGCGTAACTATCCATATGATCACAATCACGGGATAATACTGGATAGTGAGCATTAAACAGCATTAAACTCTTGTGGGCAAATTTACATGTACACCAGTGTCATCTTTTGTATTAAAATACTTTAAAGAAAATTAATCTTATAGTTAGAGTCTGAAGTGCTTTCTTTCTATAGTAGAATTGAAAAACGAGTTTATAAGTATTCCAAATAAACTGACGTTCTCTCGGATTTCAAATGCGCCTGTTGTCTACATAACAAGAGCTCAACAGAAACTATGGGTATCACAAAATGCTTCTGAATAATGCCTATGACATAGGTGGCCACCCTGCACATATAAGGGTGCATGCCTCCTGTCTGATTTTGGATGATAAATCTAGAAATGCACCTAAACGTGCTCCGATGCAGAAGACCCTAAAGAGGTGCACTGTTCAAAGTGTAAAAGTCCCACCAAATACCGTACCACTGTGCAAAATACTGCTCTTGTATTAAGCGAGAATCTATATGATGTGACAGCACTGGCAGAAAATGTTGTGGCAGGTGACTTAGCGATGTCATTAAAGAATTCATGGGCCGCAATTTTACGAAATCAGTTTGTCTCACAAATGTGATGCTTACACTTTGTATAAGTAAACATGAGTGGGAACAACAACTAGATCAATCAGTTCATTCGCTTCTTCATGATTTGTATGCAGCTGAGTAACAAGCCTAAATGAAGAAACAGGAAACTAATATAGAATACTAGCAGTATCACTAGCCAGTTTAAACTACTCTGTACAATTGCAAAAGAAAAAAAAAAGAAAACAATTATGTGTATTATATATATATATATATATATATATATATATATATATATATATATATATATATATATATATATATATAAAATATATTATTATTTTTTTATTTTTTTTTACACACACACCCAGTGCTTCACTTTTCCCACACTTTATGTTAAAGCCTTATTCCAAAATGGAATAAATTCATGTTATCCCTCAAATTTCTACACAAAATACCCCATAATCACAACGTGAAAAAAGAATTTTGCACATTTATTAAAAATAAAAAAACTAACAAATCACATGTACATAAGTATTCACAGGCTTTGAGCAATACTTTGTTGATGCACCTTTGGCAGCAATTACAGCCTCAAGTCTTTTTGAATATGATGCCACAAGCTTGGCACACCTATCTTTGGGTAGTTTCGCCCATTCCTCTTTGCAGCACCTCTCAAGCTCCATTAGGTTGGATGGGAAGAGTCGGTGCACAGCCATTTTCAGATCTCTCCAGAGATGTTCAATCAGATTCAAGTCTAGGCTTTGGCTGGGCCACTCAAGGACATTCACAGAGTTGTCCTGAAGCCACTCTTTTGATATCTTGACTGTGTGCTTAGGGTCGTTGTCCTGCTGAAAGATAAACCGTCGCCCCAGTCTGAGGTCAAGAGCGCTCTTGAGCAGGTTTTCATCCAGGATGTCTCTGTACATTGCTGCATTCATCTTTCCCTCTATCCTGACTAGTCTCCCAGTTCCTGCCGTTGAAAAACATGCCCATAGCATGATGCTGCCACCACCATGCTTCACTGTAGGGATGGTATTGGCCTGGTGATGAGCAGGTGACTGGTTTCCTCCAAACATGACACCTGGCATTCACGCTAAAGAGTTCAATCTTTGTCTCATCAGACCAGAGAATTTTGTTTCTCATGGTCTGAGAGTCCTTCAGGCGCATTTTGGCAAACTCCACACGGGCTGCCATGTGCTTTTTACTAAGGAGTGGTTTCCATCTGGCCACTCTACCATACAGGCCTGATTGGTGGATTGCTGCAGAGATGGTTGTCCTTCTGGAAGGTTCTCCTCTCTCCACAGAAAAATGCTGTAGCTCTGACAGAGTGACCATCGGGTTCTTGGTCACCTCCCTGACTAGGGCCCTACTCCCCCGATCGCTCAATTTAGACGGCTGGCCAGCTCTAGGAAGAATCCTGGTGGTTTCCGAAGTTCTTCCATTTATGGACGATGGAGGCCACTGTGCTCATTGGGACATTCAAAGCAGCAGATATTTTTCTGTACCCTTCCCCAGATTTGTGCCTCGAGACAACCCTGTCTCGGAGGTCTACAGACAATTCTTTTGACTTCCTGCTTGGTTTGTGCTCAGACATGCACTGTCAAGTGTGGGACCTTATATAGACAGGTGTGTGCCTTTCCAAATCATGTCTAATCAACTGATACCTCTTTCACATCGCACAAATAACCCGGTATCGACACGGCATATTGCCGTGTCGACACGGGTCAGTGTGCGATGTGAAAGCACTTTCCAAGAATAAGCGGGTCGTCTGACCCGTTAATTCAACCCGGTATAAAAGAAGGATTATACCCGGGTTGAATACCGGGTCAGGTGCAGTGTGAATGGGAGCCGCGTCGATGAGACACGGTATCCATTCACAGCATAGGGAGAGGCGGCGCAGGAGATGAGCTCATCTCCCAGCGCCGCCTCCACCCCCGCCCCTGCTGCTGCTGCGCCCCCCGCTGCTAAGGCAACCGACCCGGTATATTGCCGGGTCGGAAAGCCAGCAAAGGAGCGCAAATGCCGGATCCCACCCCGGTAAGGACACGTTTCTTTTACCGGGTGGGATACGGCATTTGCGATCTGAATGCGGTATGAATTTACCACAGGTGGGCTCCAATTAAGCTGTAGGAACATCTGAAGGATGAGTGGAAACAGCATGCACCTGAGCTAAATTTTGAGCTTCAAGGCAAAGGCTGTGAATACTTATGTACATGTGATTTCTTAGTTTTTTATTTTTAATAAATTAGCAAAAATCTAAAAAAACAACACTTTTTTCACGTTGTCATTATGGGGTGTTGTGTGTAGAATTTAGAAAGAAAAAATAAGAATTTACTTACCGATAATTCTATTTCTCGTAGTCCGTAGTGGATGCTGGGAACTCCGTAAGGACCATGGGGAATAGCGGCTCCGCAGGAGACTGGGCACAAAAGTAAAAGCTTTAGGACTACCTGGTGTGCACTGGCTCCTCCCCCTATGACCCTCCTCCAAGCCTCAGTTAGGATACTGTGCCCGGACGAGCGTACACAATAAGGAAGGATTTTGAATCCCGGGTAAGACTCATACCAGCCACACCAATCACACCGTACAACCTGTGATCTGAACCCAGTTAACAGCATGATAACAGAGGAGCCTCTGAAAAGATGGCTCACAACAATAATAACCCGATTTTTGTAACAATAACTATGTACAAGTATTGCAGACAATCCGCACTTGGGATGGGCGCCCAGCATCCACTACGGACTACGAGAAATAGAATTATCGGTAAGTAAATTCTTATTTTCTCTGACGTCCTAGTGGATGCTGGGAACTCCGTAAGGACCATGGGAATTATACCAAAGCTCCCAAACGGGCGGGAGAGTGCGGATGACTCTGCAGCACCGAATGAGAGAACTCAAGGTCCTCCTCAGCCAGGGTATCAAATTTGTAGAATTTAGCAAACGTGTTTGCCCCTGACCAAGTAGCTGCTCGGCAAAGTTGTAAAGCCGAGACCCCTCGGGCAGCCGCCCAAGATGAGCCCACCTTCCTTGTGGAATGGGCTTTTACAGATTTTGGCTGTGGCAGGCCTGCCACAGAATGTGCAAGCTGAATTGTACTACAAATCCAACGAGCAATAGTCTGCTTAGAAGCAGGAGCACCCAGCTTGTTGGGTGCATACAGGATAAACAGCGAGTCAGATTTCCTGACTCCAGCCGTCCTGGAAACATATATTTTCAGGGCCCTGACTACGTCCAGCAACTTGGAGTCCTCCAAGTCCCTAGTAGCCGCAGGTACCAGAATAGGCTGTTTCAAGTGAAACGCTGAAACCACCTTAGGGAGAAATTGAGGACGAGTCCTCAATTCTGCCCTGTCCGTATGAAAAATTAGGTAAGGGCTTTTATAGGATAAAGCCGCCAATTCTGAGACACGCCTGGCTGAAGCCAGGGCTAACAGTATTACCACTTTCCAAGTGAGATATTTTAAGTCCACAGTGGAGAGTGGTTCAAACCAATGTGATTTTAGGAACCCCAAAACTACATTGAGATCCCAAGGTGCCACTGGAGGCACAAAAGGAGGCTGTATATGCAGTACCCCCTTGACAAACGTCTGAACTTCAGGAACTGAAGCCAGTTCTTTCTGGAAGAAAATCGACAGGGCCGAAATTTGAACCTTAATGGACCCTAATTTTAGGCCCATAGACAGTCCTGTTTGCAGGAAATGCAGGAAACGATCCAGTTGAAATTCCTCTGTAGGGGCCTTCCTGGCCTCGCACCACGCAACATATTTACGCCAAATACGGTGATAATGCTGTACGGTTACATCCTTCCTGGCTTTGATCAGGGTAGGGATGACTTCATCCGGAATGCCTTTTTTCTTCAGGATCCGGCGTTCAACCGCCATGCCGTCAAACGCAGCCGCGGTAAGTCTTGGAACAGACAGGGTCCCTGCTGGAGCAGGTCCTTTCTTAGAGGTAGAGGCCACGGGTCCTCTGTGAGCATCTCTTGAAGTTCCGGGTACCAAGTCCTTCTTGGCCAATCCGGAGCCACGAGTATAGTCCTTACTCCTCTCCTTCTTATGATTCTCAGTACCTTGGGTATGAGAGGCAGAGGAGGGAACACATACACTGACTGGTACACCCACGGTGTTACCAGAGCGTCCACAGCTATTGCCTGAGGGTCCCTTGACCTGGCGCAATACCTGTCTAGTTTTTAGTTGAGGCGGGACGCCATCATGTCCACCTTTGGTTTTTCCCAACGGTTCACAATCATGTGGAAGACTTCTGGGTGAAGTCCCCACTCCCCCGGGTGGAGGTCGTGTCTGCTGAGGAAGTCTGCTTCCCAGTTGTCCACTCCAGGAATGAACACTGCTGACAGTGCTATCACGTGATTTTCCGCCCAGCGAAAAAACCTTGCAACTTCTGTCATTGCCCTCCTGCTTCTTGTGCCGCCCTGTCTGTTTACGTGGGCGACTGCCGTGATGTTGTCTGACTGGATCAGCACCGGCTGACCTTGAAGCAGAGGTCTTGCTAGGCTTAGAGCATTGTAGATGGCCCTTAGCTCCAGGATATTTATGTGAAGTAATGTCTCCAGGCTTGACCACAAGCCTTGGAAATTTCTTCCCTGTGTGACTGCTCCCCAGCCTCTCAGGCTGGCATCCGTGGTCACCAGGACCCAGTCCTGAATGCCGAATCTGCGGCCCTCTAGAAGATGAGCACTCTGCAACCACCACAGGAGAGACACCCTTGTCCTTGGTGACAAGATTATCCGCTGATGCATCAGAAGATGCGACCCGGACCATTTGTCTAGCAGATCCCACTGGAAGGTTCTTGCGTGGAATCTGCCGAATGGGATTGCTTCGTAAGAAGCCACCATCTTTCCCAGGACCCTTGTGCATTGATGCACTGAGACTTGGCCTGGTTTTAGGAGATTTCTGACTAGTTCGGATAACTCCCTGGCTTTCTCCTCCGGGAGAAACACCTTTTTCTGGACTGTGTCCAGGATCATCCCTAGGAATAGAAGTCGTGTCGTCGGAATCAGCTGAGATTTTGGAATATTGAGAATCCAACCGTGCTGGCGCAGCACTATCTGAGATAGTGCTACCCCGACTTCCAACTGTTCCCTGGATCTTGCCCTTATCAGGAGATCGTCCAAGTAAGGGATAACTAAAACTCCCTTCCTTCGAAGGAGTATCATAATTTCGGCCATTACCTTGGTAAAGACCCGGGGTGCCGTGGACAATCCAAACGGCAGCGTCTGAAACTGATAGTGACAGTTCTGTACCACAAACCTGAGGTACCCTTGGTGAGAAGGGTAAATTGGGACATGTAGGTAAGCATCTTTGATGTCCAGAGACACCATATAGTCCCCTTCTTCCAGGTTTGCAATCACTGCTCTGAGTGACTCCATCTTGAATTTGAACCTTTGTATGTAAGTGTTCAAGGATTTTAGGTTTAAAATTGGTCTCACCGAGCCGTCCGGCTTCGGTACCACAAATAGTGTGGAATAGTACCCCTTTCCCTGTTGTAGGAGGGGTACCTTGATTATCACCTGCTGGGAATACAGCTTGTGAATGGCTTCCAATACTGCCTCCCTGTCTGAGGGAGACGTCGGTAAAGCAGACTTTAGAAACCGGCGAGGGGGGAGACGTCTCGAATTCCAATTTGTACCCCTGAGATACCACTTGAAGGATCCAGGGGTCCACTTGCGAGTGGGCCCACTGCGCACTGAACTTCTTGAGACGGGCCCCCACCGTGCCTGAGTCTGCTTGTAAAGCCCCAGCGTTATGCTGAGGACTTTTCGGAGGCGGGAGAGGGCTTTTGTTCCTGGGAACTGGCTGTTTGTTGCAGCCTTTTTCCTCTCCCTCTGCCACTTGGGCAGAAATGAGGCGCCTTTTGCCCGCTTGCCCTTATGGGGCCAAAAGGACTGCGCCTGATAATACGGCGTCTTCTTAGGTTGAGAAGCTACCTGGGGTAAAAATTTGGATTTTCCAGCAGTTGCCGTGGCTACCAGGTCTGATAGACCTACCCCAAATAACTCCTCCCCCTTATAAGGCAATACTTCCATGTGCCTTTTAGAATCCGCATCACCTGACCACTGCCGCGTCCATAAACCTCTTCTTGCAGAAATGGACAGCGCGCTAACTCTTGATGCCAGTCGGCAAATATCCCTCTGTGCATCACGCATATATAGAAATGCATCCTTCAAATGCTCTATAGTCAGTAATATACTGTCCCTATCTAGGGTATCAATATTTTCAGTCAGGGAATCCGACCACGCCAGGCCCGCACTGCACATCCAGGCTGAGGCGATTGCTGGTCGCAGTATAACACCCGTGTGAGAGTATATACATTTTAGGATATTCTCCAGCTTTCTATCGGCAGGTTCCTTTAGGGTGGCCGTATCAGGAGAGGGTAGTGCTACCTGTTTAGACAAGCGTGTGAGCGCTTTATCCACCCTAGGGGGTGTTTCCCAACGTGCCCTATCCTCTGGCGGGAAAGGGTACGATGCCAATAACCTTTTAGGAATTATCAGTTTTTTATCGGGGGAAACCCACGCCTCATCACACACTTCATTGAATTCCTCGGATACAGGAAAAACTACAGGCAGTTTTTTCTCACCAAACATAATACCCTTTTTAGTGGTACTTGTATTATCAGAGATATGCAATACATTTTTCATTGCTTCAATCATGTAACGTGTGGCCCTAGTGGAAGTCACGTTTGTCTCCTCATCATCGACACTGGAGTCAGTATCCGTGTCTGTGTCTGCCATTTGAGGTAACGGGCGTTTTAAAGCCCCTGATGGCGTTTGAGACCCCTGGACAGGCACAAGCTGAGTAGCCGGCTGTCTCATGTCGTCAACTGTCTGTCGTAAAGAGCTGACACTGTCACGCAATTCCTTCCATAAGCTCATCCACTCAGGTGTCGACTCCCTAGGGGGTGACAACTGTATAATAGGCAATTGCTCCGCCTCCATCTCATTTTCCTCCTCAAACATGTCGACACAATCGTACCGACACACCGCACACACACAGGGAATGCTCTGATAGAGGACAGGACCCCACTAGCCCTTTGGGGAGACAGAGGGAGAGTATGCCAGCACACACCAGAGCGCTATATATAGACAGGAATACCACTATAAAATGTGCTTTTCCCTTTATAGCTGCTGTTAGTATCAAAACTGCGCCAAATTAGTGCCCCCCTCTCTTTTTTACCCTTTTCTGTAGTGCAGGACTGCAGGGGAGAGTCAGGGAGACGTCCTTCCAGCGGAGCTGTGATGGAAAATGGCGCCCGTGTGCTGAGGAGATAGGCTCCGCCCCCTTCTCGGCGGCCTTTTCTCCCGCTTTTTTGGTGAGTTCTGGCAGGGGTTAAAATACATCCATATAGCCCTGGGGGTTATATGTGGTGTATTTATGCCAGCCAAGGTGTTTTACATTGCTGCTCAGGGCGCCCCCCCCTAGCGCCCTGCACCCTCAGTGACCGGAGTGTGAAGTGTGCTTAGTAACAATGGCGCACAGCTGCAGTGCTGTGCGCTACCTTGTTGAAGACTGATGTCTTCTGCCGCCGATTTTTCCGGACCTCTTCTTGCTTCTGGCTCTGTAAGGGGGCCGGCGGCGCGGCTCTGGGACCGAGCTCCGAGGCTGGGCCTGTGTTCGGTCCCTCTGGAGCTAATGGTGTCCAGTAACCTAAGAAGCCCAATCCACTCTGCACGCAGGTGAGTTCGCTTCTTCTCCCCTTAGTCCCTCGATGCAGTGAGCCTGTTGCCAGCAGGTCTCACTGAAAATAAAAAACCTAAAACTAAACTTTCACTAAGAAGCTCAGGAGAGTCCCTAGTGTGCACCCTTCTCGGCCGGGCACAAAAATCTAACTGAGGCTTGGAGGAGGGTCATAGGGGGAGGAGCCAGTGCACACCAGGTAGTCCTAAAGCTTTTACTTTTGTGCCCAGTCTCCTGCGGAGCCGCTATTCCCCATGGTCCTTACGGAGTTCCCAGCATCCACTAGGACGTCAGAGAAAATGAATTTATTCCATTTTGGAATAAGGCTGTAACATAACAAAATGTGGAAAAAGATGAAACATAGGTGTCATCATCAGCACAACTCTTCAAGCCAAATCATCCACTATATATACAACAGAGGAACCTCAAAGTTAACAAGATGCCTTGTTCTACCAGTAAAAACACAGCTGAGAGTCATGTTTTAGCAAAAATGTAAACAGAAGGGGGGAAAAAATCCACACAAACAATGGAAATGTCAGGACAACACAGTACTAACAAGAAAATAAAGACACAACATTTAGTCGGATATGCACTTTTAGGGACAAGTATTGCTAATGGACAATTAGACAGGAGGAAAAGTTGGAATAAAGACCAGTCCATGTTAGCTGTACATTGCTATGATTCTATTCATGACCATGGGTGCGACATCAACTATTACACAATGCAAAAAAAAGAAATGACTGGACTACTGGAAGAAGCCATTTCCTGATTATTTCATCTTAGGACATAGCCATAGTGAGAGATAATCCATAAGTGGCTGGTAAAGTTTCTCATCAGTCACCTATTAGTTTGCTAATACAGGTGGGTGCCCACTACTGCATAGCAGATGTTGGTGAAATATGGACAGTCATAACACATAATGGGGGTTATTCCGAGTTGATCGCTAGCTGTTTTCGGTCGCTGCGCAGCGATCAGGCAAAAAAATGGCACTTCTGCGCATGCGTATGCAGCGCAATGCGCACGCGCATCGTACTATTACAACGAACGACGTAGTTTCACACAAGGTCTAGCGAAGCATTTCAGTCGCACTGCTGGCCGCAGAGTGATTGACAAGAAGAGGGCGTTTCTGGGTGTCAACTGACCGTTTTCAGGGAGTGTTCGAAAAAACGCAGGCATGCCAGGAAAAACGCAGGCGTGGCAGGGCGTGTTTGTGACGTCAAAACAGGAACTGAATAGTCTGAAGTCATCCAAAGCGCTGAGTAGGTCTGAAGCTACTCTGAAACTGCACACAAATTTTTTGTAGCCGCTCTGCGATCCTTTCGTTCGCACTTCTGCTAAGCTAAAATACACTCCCAGTGGGCAGAGGCATAGCGTTTGCACGGCTGCTAAAAACTGCTAGCGAGCGATCAACTCGGAATGACCCCTAATATGCATCCCCTATGGGCACAGATCTGATAGGATTAGTCTTTTTTATGCTTATGAACTATGTAAATATTATCATTGCTAGGTTGGTTAGTATTGATATATAGAGGGTCATGTTATTTAGGGTGTGTCCAAGAAAAACCGGGACTATGCATAGAACTTATTTGAAACCCTTTTGGCTATTTTGTGACCATCATATAACCAAGAACTTTCATTCTTGTTCTTGGAAAAATCAGACCCTTTTTAATGAGTAAACATGTATCTGTTTGATTAGAGCTTTGTATCTTTTGATCGAGAAAACTGCAAAGGGAAATTTAACTTAATCAATGGACAATCTTGAAAGAAACACTTTGTGCCACACTCCTTGAGCCATTATTAAGTTAAGTGAAGCCACGCATGACATTCCCTGCAGCTGTTACAGGGAGCACAATGTCTTATGACCAAAGACTCAATGATTATTTTTATCAAATGAAATGTTCCGGTTCACTGTACAATCTTTCAAGCTGCCATCAGCTAAGTACCTAAGTCTTCTGAGGAATGTACAGAGAGCCACAGAACTAGCAAAATATTAATAGGAAAGTCAATCAAGCATTTTATTTTAAAGTTCAAAGCTTCTGCCAAGATGCATGAAAAATGTACAGAACATGTGGCACAAGAGGGTATCAAGGGCCTGATTCAGAGATGGACGCATATCAAATAGCCGCTGTGCAATAATATGCCAATGCTGCAGGTGGTGTCTTGTGTAAGTGCGGCTTCACTAATCTGCTGCTAAGTCATAGGACGCAGCATCGGATCATCTGCATGAACACCTGTCATCTCAGTAACCCGAGGGTTACTCAGAATGGCTGGGAAATGCACGCTGCTGAAGCCAGTGAAACTAAATTCAATGACGCACAGCACTCCCATGAAACGGGGCCGCCAGACCTCATTTTCACAAATGCTGCTAGTCACTTCCTCCAAATGGCAGCAGTATATCAATCATGCTGCAGCGCTTGGGACACTGGTGGTCATTCCGAGTTGTTCGCTCGCTAGCTGCTTTTAGCAGCCGTGAAAATGCTATGCCGCCGCCCACTGGGAGTGTATTTTAGCTTAGCAGAAGTGCGAACGAAAGGATCGTAGAGCGGCTACAAAATAATTTTGTGCAGTTTCAGAGTAGCTCCAGACCTACTCAGCGCTTGCGATGACTTCAGACTATTCAGCTCCTGTTTTGACGTCAGGAACACGGCCTGCCACGCGTACATTTCCCCAGCCACGCCTGCGCTTTTATCTGGCACGCCTGCGATTTTCCGCTCACTCCCTGAAAACGGTCAGTTGACACCCAGAAACACCCTCTTTCTGTCAGTCACACTGTGGCCAGCAGTGCGACTGAAAAGCTTCGCTAGACCTTGTGTGAAACTACATCTTTTGTTGTAATAGTACGCATGCGCAGAAGTGCCGATTTTTTAGCCTGATCGCTGCGCTGTGACCGAAATCTGCTAGCGAACAACTTGGAATGACCCCCCTGCGCGTAGCATTGCAGACATGGACATGTGCATTGTCACTTCTGCACAGATCCAAGTATATCGCTGCTATACAGAAGTACGGGTTTATGAACATCTCTGAATTAGGCCCTAAGATCTTAACTTTCAGTTCAAATCAATGGGTTTTGTATTTTTTTATATGGAGTATTTTTATTGAGGTTATATTCTTAATGGTACAACAAAATAATTATTAGTCATAACAGAAAGGAAAGAATAGCATAACAGTCAAATATGCAGCAGAGCATGTAGATAAAGGACAAGCAGATATTAGCAATTCAATTGTGATGACTGTATATGCGTTACAAAATGTGGTACATACATTTGAGCAAATATAAGACACATTATCAGGGAATACAAACAACACCACGGGACACCTAAGGGGATCTAAAGGGCAGAAGGTTCCAGGTCTAAGGTAAAGTGGGAAGCAACAGAGTTTACCAACCCAATCCAGGTAGCAAGGGGCAGTGCCTGTGGAGCAATCCAACACCTAGCAATAAACACCTTAGCTAACAATAGGAGGACAATGACACAGTTCTGCAGACCAGAATTATATTACAGATGGGCATGACCTCAGCAGATGCCCAAAATCAGTGACAGGAACTTTGTATTTAGGGCAGGAGGTAGAGGTTCAATTGCTCCAGCCTATTCAAACGCATTGGACCCAATAGATTCTGTGCAGCATATAGGGCCTACCGTATATACTTGAGTATAAGTCGACCCGAATATAAGCCGAGGCACCTAATTTTACCACAAAAACCTGGGAAAACTTATTGACTCGAGTATAAGCCTAGGGTGGGAAATGCAGCTCTAGCCTTACACAGCCCTCATACTGCCAGATATGCCCCCACAGTGCCAGATATGCCCCCACACAGTGCCAGATATGCCCCCACAGTGCCAGATATGCCCCCACAGTGCCAGATATGCATGCCCCCTCAGTGCCAGATATGCCCTCACACTGCCAGATATGCCCCCACACAGTGCCAGTTATACCCCCACACAGTGCCAGATATGCCCTCATGCTGCCAGATATGCCCTCATGCTGCCAGATATGCATGCCCCCTCAGTGCCAGATATGCCCCCACACAGTGCCAGATATGCCCTCATGCTGCCAGATATGCATGCCCTCAGTGCCACATATGCCCCCCCCCCCCAAGTGCCAAATATGCTCCCCCAGTGCCTGCTATAACTTACCTTCCGCCGCTCCCGCATTGTCTTGTGAAGGAGGGACACGGAGGGCACAGCGCGCGCCTTTCCTGCGTCTCCAGCGGCCGCGGCGGGTCTGTTAAATGAAGTGCCGGTTCGTGAGCCAATCAGAGCTCACAAACGGGTGCGTCCTTTAATAGACCCGCCGCTGCCGTCGGAGACACACAGGAGAGGCGCGCGCTGTGCCCTCCGTGTCCCCCCTTCCCACTGCACTGCACTGCCAGCACTGACTCGAGTATAAGTCGAGGGGGCTTTTTCAGCACAAAAAAAAAGTGCTGAAAAAGTCAGCTTATACTCGAGTATATACAGTAATTCAGAGTTGATCGCAGCAGCAAACTTGTTAGCAGTTGTGCAAAACTATGTGCACTGCAGGGGGAGGGGGGCAGATATAACAGAGAGAGTTAGATTTGGTTGAGGTGTGTTCAAACTGAAATCTAAATTGCAGTGTAAAAATAAAGCAGCCAGTATATATCCTGCACATAAACAAAATAACCCACCCAAATCTAACTCTCTATGCAAATGTTATATTTGACCCCCCCTGCAGGGCACATGGTTTTACCCAACTGTTAACAAATTTGCTGCTGCGATCAACTCTGAATTACCCCCATAGAGTAGTATCTGCTGAAACTAAATGAGGGGAGCCAAGGATCAATGTCTAGTCATTGCCCGTCTTGGGGTCAAATTACCCTCCAAAAGTAATCTCAATGAGGGAATTCAATTGTTTTTCTCGCGGTCGCCACTAGATGCAGCAGCAATTCAATTGTTTTGCCGTACGGGCGTCCAGCAGCCACAGAGGTCACATTATTTTCTTGCAGCCTTCTGAGGTGCGAGAAATTTTTTTTTGCAAACTCTGTACTTTGGGTGTCCAAAACAGTAGTTCTTAGAAGCAAGGATGTCAAGCAAAGAACATATAGGCAAATTGAATATTTACAAATAACATCATTATTGCCATTGTCATGTGCAACACATTTGTGTGTGTTGGATAATTTGTTTTGCATTAACACTTCTCTGAAGAATTCCACCTAGAGGCACAAAATGTGTCACATAAATGTAAAGGATGACACCCGATCACCCACAACTCAGTGTTTGTGCAAAAATTAACTTTTGTATGTATTCCCCTCTGCACAAAGAACATATGTACCAGTGCCGTAACTAGACATTTTAGCGCTGTGTGTAAGAAACGGTATCGGCACACCCCCCCTTATGCAAAATAGGGGCAGTGCGCGCAAAAAATATAGGGGCGTGGTCTCATGGGGGAAGGGGTGTGGCCACAAATTAATACCAATTCATATTACGGTGCACAGTAGTCTCCATTATTCAAATCACACCACACAGTAGTGCCACTACACCAGGTAGAGCCTTTTATACATTATGGCGAAGAGATTCCCCTTTTTACACATTACGGCAGACATCGTCCACCTTTTTACACATTACGGTAGACAGAGTCCCCCTTTTTACACATTATGGCAGCCAGTCCCCCTTTATACACATTACGGCAGACAGCGTCCCCTTTTTACACATTACGGCAGACAGCGTCCCCTTTTTACACATTACGGCAGACAGCGTCCCCTTTTTACAAATTACGGCAGACGGCGTCCCCCTTTTTACACATTACGGCAGACGGCATCCCCCTTTTTACACATTACGGCAGACAGCGTCCCCTTCTTACACATTACGGTAGATAGACAGATAGATAAAATAGATTATACTTACTGTCTCCGCTGGCTCAGGCAGATCCCGGGCAGCCAGGGAAGGAGGAGGGGAGGAGAGAGCCGCAGCAGCGCACTGTAATTGGTGGAGGCGCCGCTAGAGCCGTCTCTCTCCTTCCACATAGGCTGGCCGCCGCCGCTGTGAATGCTGGGATGAGGGAAGCGCATCCCAGCATTCACAGCGGCCAGCCTATGTGGAAGGAAAGGGACAGCTGCAGCGGCACCGCCACCAATTACAGTGCGCTGCTGCGGCTCCCTCCTCCCCCTCCTTCTCACCTGCCCCCAGAGCTGCTTCTCTCCTCGATCGGCACACAGGCGGCTTGTAATGAGTCAATTTGACTCATTGCAATGCCGCAGACTTAAGGGAATGCGCGCGGTTGCGCCATCAGGGCGACTGTGCTGTTGCCAGGCACACACGTAGTTACGGCCCTGATATGTGCTCTCTACCCCTTTATCTCATTTTAAGAATATCTCTGCAAGCTTAAATCTAGTTTTGCTCTGTTCTGCAAAATTAGGTACCCCAGTACACTGGAGGAAAAAAGGGGCAGTAAGTATCAGCAGTCATCTTGGTAAAGGAAAAAGCTTCAGTTATGGAGCATCATGGAAGGAACTCCATATTGCAACAATTCCCACTAGCAAAATCATCATTAAGAGGGTTTTTTGCAGTTACTTTTTTTTAATTAGTTTTAAAGCTGCAGTGTGTGGCATCCTATTCGGCTACCAATGCACTGAGCAGAGGAAAGGTTATTGTATCTCAAATGGGGATCTCTTCAGTAATTTATACCCAAAAATGGGAGCCCAGAGAACTTTAGGGGTGATTGATCTAAGACTAGGGTTGGCAACCTGATACACTTTTGGGGCCGCATTCCAACCTTCAACTGAGCCAAACATCAGTCTCCAGGGGCGGATTGGGATGGAAAACCAGCCCGGGAAATTTATGGAAGCAGCCCTAATGGGGCCCGGTTGTGTTGTGGGGGGGGTGAGAGGTTTGTTGGGGGGGGGGGGGGGGGCAGGATGCTCCAAATGCATGTCAGCAACTATAGATTAAGACAACACTGCATTTGCACTTAATTAAGCATGGCTCACATGTAAATAGCTCTCATGTCCAATGCACAATTGATCCAACAATGGGCCTGACTCACTGTATGTCCGCAGTCATTCCCAATTTGGTTGCAAGTGACCTGAGAGTTTCTCAGACTTCCAATGTCCTGGCAGCTGTGCAAGATGGTGATTCGATGCTGCGTCCCGGACACAGATAGCGGATCACAAAAGCAATCAGTGGCATTTGTATATGCATGTAGATCCTGCTGCAGATTAATCTGCTGCAGTGATCCCTCCTGCGTGCAACCGTGAACCAGGCCAAATGTCACCAGAGTGAGAACAGAGGCTAGTTACAAAATGTAAGAAATATAAACACAAATCAAATCTACTTTTAATCCTAAACCCTATAGCTTCATCTTACTTTACATAGCTGTAGTAAGCATGTATTGGGAGCTGTCTGGAGGATTGTTGGAATAAAATGCAGGCCTATTTCAACATTGTCAGCATGTAGAGCACAAACAGAAAAAAAAAATCCTCAACTCGGCTGCAAAGCATGATTAGTAATTATCCATTCCTGACAGTCGTCCTTGTTGTTGTACACCAGCATATGCATATTCAGCATATTCCAGTTTCTTAACAGAAAAGAAAAAACACCTGCGCTATGTTGTACCAATGGGTTATTCCCTCTAATCTCTCATAAAATCAAGATAACATAATTAGATACAAATCAAAAAGGACGGTAGGTTTTATATTGAATTAATATAACAATTTATTAAAATATTTATTTAAATATTTATTTAAAAACATAGAATTTGTGACATCTGTATTTGACTAAAATAGACTCAATTCATAAGTCATCAGCTTAAAACGTTCAGTTCATGGGTCAACGACAATCACTTATCCCCTAGGAGAATTTAAATAGTACCCCAGGCTAGGATTCTCTCCAAATTATGGTCCACAGTATAGATGTTTGGTGAGTGACAGCTTTTGAAAGTCCCTCTTTTAAGCACAATGTGCAAGCTTTTTCATGCAGGTAGGGATTTATTTCTCAATCTCACCATAGCAGGTTGGGTCCAAAGTGGAGAGACCAATTCGTGCCGTCCGGGTCAATCAAAGGTAGAAATTTCTCCAATTTAGCAGGGGATAAGTAGTGAAATCTGTCCAGCAATATCGTCTCTACGCGTTTCGCTGATGTTAGCTATCAGCTTCCTCAGGAGTGATTCACTCCTGAGGAAGCTGATAGCTAACATCAGCGAAACGCGTAGAGACGATATTGCTGGACAGATTTCACTACTTATCCCCTGCTAAATTGGAGAAATTTCTACCTTTGATTGACCCGGACGGCACGAATTGGTCTCTCCACTTTGGACCCAACCTGCTATGGTGAGATTGAGAAATAAATCCCTACCTGCATGAAAAAGCTTGCACATTGTGCTTAAAAGAGGGACTTTCAAAAGCTGTCACTCACCAAACATCTATACTGTGGACCATAATTTGGAGAGAATCCTAGCCTGGGGTACTATTTAAATTCTCCTAGGGGATAAGTGATTGTCGTTGACCCATGAACTGAACGTTTTAAGCTGATGACTTATGAATTGAGTCTATTTTAGTCAAATACAGATGTCACAAATTCTATGTTTTTAAATAAATATTTAAATAAATATTTTAATAAATTGTTATATTAATTCAATATAAAACCTACCGTCCTTTTTGATTTGTATCTAATTATGTTATCTTGATTTTATGAGAGATTAGAGGGAATAACCCATTGGTACAACATAGCGCAGGTGTTTTTTCTTTTCTGTTTTGTGACTTTATTGGGGATTACCACCCCCTACACCAGCTGCTACTGACAGCGCACCCCATCCATATTTCTCCTTACTTGTTTATATTCCAGTTTCTTGTCTGGGGACTCTGTAGTAACATGCTCACTCTGACATGGAATAGTAGAGAAGGAAGTGGAGTCTGGTTTCTCTTTTGGGATTCAATAAAAAATGAGGTCAGTATGGGTGTAGGTGCAAGCTTAACCTCGTTTTACTCACAGAATCATTGTTATTTGACATTATAATAGTAGACAAAGAGGCAAGGCTAAATTTGCAACTTTTGGTACTTGGAAACTGATGAATCTAGTCAGGGAGTAGTAAATATGTAAATAAAGTCAAGTTTAATATGCTCTTTGGACTTTTCAGAAACTTTTTATTCTTGCTAAACCAGCAGTACATGCATATTTCTCTTCCTCTTTGGATTCTTAAGAATTATGTAGTCAACACTGGGGAACTTATACATTTAAGCAGTGGCGGATCCAGGGGGGGGGCACTCGGGCCCGTGCCCCCCCGGTCATTTGTGGCCTCCCCCCGTCCCCCCCGCGGCGTCTGCGCCACACAGGGAGATGACGGGCGCCCGCTGAGATTGTGTTACCAGCGGGCGCCCGTCTCCCTGCACAGCGGTAGCCGGAGCTCAGTACTGAGCTCCGGCTTCCGGCGCTGTCACTGCGCCGTGCGCTATGGGAGAGACGTCAGTCATGACGTCTCTCTCATAGTACTGAGGAGAGGACGCCAGCCAGGAGGAGGACTGCAGCGGCGCGGGAACGGGGCTCGGTAAGTATTATGTTTTTTTTTTCCTTAATGCAGCGGGTGCATCTCCTGGGGGAAAACTACGGGGGGGACATTACTACTGGGGGGGCATCAACAAGGGGCATTACTACTGGGGGGGCGGGGGGGATTACTACTGGGGGCATTATAACTGGGGGCATTATAACTGGGGGCATCACTACTGGGGGGGCAGCTACTGGGGGCATTATTACTGGGGGGCAATCTATTGGGGGCACCTAATGGGGGACATTTTTACTGGGGGCATTATTACTGAGGGGCATCTACTTGGGGGGGGGGTCATCTATTGGGGGCAGCTACTGGGGGCATTATTACTGGGGGCATTACTACTGGGGGGTCATCTATTGGGGGCAAAGTCCTAGGGGGCATTACTACTGGGGGCAAACTACTGGAGGACATTATTACTGGGGGACATCTACTGGGGGGCAAGCTACTGGGGGACATTATTACTGGGGGACATCTACTGGGGGCAAACTACTGGGGGGCATCTACTGGGGGCAAGCTACTGGGGGACATTATTACTGGGGGCCAACTACAAAGGTGGTAACTACTGGCGGCTTAACTACAGGGGCATTACTACTTGGGGGCTAAACTACAGGGGCATTACTACTTGGGGGCTAAACTACAGGGGCATTACTACTTGGGGGCTAAACTACAGGGGCATTACTACTTGGGGGCTAAACTACAGGGGGGCCAAACTACTGGGGGCATAACTACAGGGGCCAAACTACTGGGGGCATTACTACTGGAGGCTAAACTATAAGGGGGGCATAACTACAGGGGCTAAACTACAATGGGGCAAACTACAGGGGGGCATTACTACTGGTGGCTAAACTAGTGGGGGCATTACCACTGGGAGGCTAAACTAAAGGGGGGAGGTAAACTACTGGGGTCATAACTGCAGGGGCATTACCACTGGGGGCATAATGACTGGGGGCATTACTACAGGCAACATTACTACTGGGAGCAATACGGGCATTGCATAAAGGACACCACTACTATGGGGTCTATATAAGGGGCACTACCAGTACAGTGGACATTGCATAATGAGGGCTACAACTGTGGGCATTGTATAAGAAGCGCCACCTCACATGCACCGAAGCCGCACGCAAATGTACTTGCCCCTTCCATGGTGCCTCCCCTATCATTTTCTTCTGGATCCGCCCCTGCATTTAAGAACTGAGCATCAATGGCCAGGAGTCCACCGGATTCTGCAACAGACAATGGGGCAGATGTATTAACCTTGAGAAGGCATAAGGAAGTGATAAACCAGTGATAAATGCAAGGTGATAAATGCACCAGCTAATCAACTCCAATACGTAACTTAACAGGAGCTGATTGGCTGGTGCATTTATCACTGGTTTAACACTTCCTTATGCCATCTCCAGGTTAATACATCTGCCCCATTGTCTGTTGCAGAATCTCTCACTATGATGAAAATCTTTTCTCCGTTGTAAAGTCATTTTCTCCTCCTAGAGCTCTACGCTTTCACTTGGTAAAGGGGTCTATCCTCAAGTGACTAATTTCCGTGACTTAGGAACTACTCTAGGCTCACCTCCTGATGCCTTCTCTCACATCACCTACCATGTTAATTTATCCTTTTCTTCTGGTCCCTAACCTTCCTCTTTCAAATGTGTCCTGGTCTCTATCATTCATAAGAAACCACCTGCTCTATCTAATTACACCCAATCTCTCTCAACCCCACACCTCTTCCATAGTGGACTGCCACGCACTTCCTTCCTCTACTCCCACTCTAATACAGCTTTTAATCTCTGCATTCCATCAAAACTGCCCTAACAAATGTTACAGACAAGCTCTTTACGGGCAAATCCGCAAGTAATTTTTCTATTCTTATACTCCTCAACCTCACTGTGGCATTTGACACCACTGACCACCTCATCGTTCCTGTAAAGCCTCCATGAAACAGCATTTTACCTAAAATGGAAGTGGTTGTCTTTGATCCCACCAAGGTCTCCTCTCTATCCCGCCCCACGCCATCTGTTAATGTCTCCCTCTCCTCAGTCCCCAAAGTCCACTGTCGAGGTGACTCTGCTCTCCTCCACATACAGTCTCTTTGCCAATCCTGGCACTTTCTCCTCGGTAATATTTGCAGCATCTGTCCGTTTCTCATCCTGGAAGCCACTAAAACTCTGTCAGACCCATACAATCTCTCGCCTGGATTACTGTAACATATTTCTCTCCAGCCTTCCCAATGCACACCTTGCCCCTCTTCAGTCTATTCTCAAAACCACTGACTGTTCCTCTCATGTTGCTTTCTTGGTATACACCAGCTCTTTTCTTTAAGTTCAAGAACCTTGGATTGCATCATCGCTGGAGACAAACTATGGAGAACTACTTCTGGACTAGCGCCATATCTGGCAACAGCAGTTGTCTTGTTATGCGAGCATCATTATCCCCTGGTTATCATGTGTATGGAGCACAGGGAAATTCTCAACTAGAATTTATGCAACTTTTGTATCCATGAATTTGGACTTTGTTTCATGTGTGTTGAAAGTCATTATACTACTTTCTTCCAGTAGGTCAATCGGAATGAGAGTTCATTAAGTTTAAACACTTCCGTTTCTAGAGCTTTGCTGGTTTTCCCCGGTAAGCATGCAAGGGGCCTCTTGTAAAAGGACTTTTGGCTTTGATGCAGGACCGTGACCTGAGCATCTTTATCAGGAAGGATGAGGTAAAAAAAAAAAAAAAGAGCAGATTCATCAGCGAGCTTCATCCTAACACGCCCAATCAGACTTGTACGTATTAGCGGTCAGTCTTTTCCACCTTTTCCAATAAAGCTGCGCACTTCCTAGTTCCATGAAAAAAAAAAACTTAAAAGTTCACACATTTGTTGTGTTATTTATGCAAGGTTGTTGTTGTTATTCCCGTGAATAAATTCTAAATCCCATTTTGAACATGCAACACACACATGCAACAGCAGGACTGATCAGAGTCTGGATGACTGCTAAAAGAAAACGTGCCGTCAGTGGCTAGAAGATAAACAGTAAAACTGCTTCAAATCAACAGCAAAAAATAAGTAGATTCAACTTTTCTCTTTCAAACAGGAGAAGGATGAGAACATGGGGCACACAAATCAGTTATCACTTTAACCAACATATCAGGCAACTGTGAAATATTGTTTGTTCTCAAAAGCATGCAATACTAGACTTAATTTATGGGAAGATTGACTGTATTCACGCCAGCAGCAATCACACAAAATAACAGAACACTCAAGGAGTGGGATGTATCATAATTTGTGTGCGATGTATCCCTAGGATCCCTTTCCAGGAAGTTCTTTTTTTTTTTTTTTTTTTTTGCAAAGAAGCACAAAGGCTTCTAAAGGAAAGGCCAGCTGTAGATGGCATTTGCTGTTGAGCAGAATTTTATGGGCCTTGCTGTGCCAAGAGTCCTTAGCAGATATCTTTGGTAAGCCACTGAAAACTGAAGTTTTAGCATAGTGTACTGTTTGATACATACCGTCCATAGTGAGAAAACATGCTTAAGTCTAATAGATGTACATACTGTAAAGTAATTCTCCATATTTATTACACAGGAAAATGCTCATTGTGCAAAATATTTTACTGCTGTTATCCTTGTCAGTGGCAAATGCAGGATTTCTAGAGGAGGGTTTCCAAATGAAATACTCCAATGTTCTGCAGACTTGCAAATTGTGTAAGTGAAGCAGTCAGGGGGAGCAGTATAAGAAGTTAGTAACAACCCTGGACATTAGTGTAAACACTGGCCTTTTTATACACTGGATATTGTATGGATTACATTATTAATATTTAACACTATAGATGGTGTATCATATAGGCTATATTAAACATTGAAATAATACAAATAAGTGGTCAGGAAAAGGTTAAACATACCATAATAAATAAATACTGAAACATAATAGAACCAGTACTGCACTTTTTAAGCACACATTCTCCCGCCTCATGGTAAAGTTCCTGTCTCTTCTTCGTGGCAGCTACTTTCTGGTCCAGTGCACTGATCAAGTTCAGTTCAAGTTTATGGTCATCAGCCAAAACAAATTGACAGACGAAATTACAATTGTACAAGGCATCAAGTAGTAGCAGGCGACAACATAAAACAAACATAAAAATGAATCATTCATGATTGAGGACTCAGATCCACACGCACAGCAAAATCGGTAGAAGAAGCTCCTAGCACTGGGCATGCGCAGCAGCTCCGCTCTGCCCCTTAAACTGCATGTTGTGGTGGCAGCTCTAGTAATTGTATTACATACCATTCATAATTTGAGCCACTTGCCAAGAGGAGTGGGGTTTCCAGGCAACCGGAAAACCCCACTGCGTTTGCCTATGCTTGTACTGCACACTCAACCCCCACATGGGTCAATGCTGCTATATGCGGCATTTGGAGGAGGGCCATGATGGTGAAATTCACAGCAAATTACACATCACTGACCTCCTGAAGGGCTGGTTTACTCTGTTGGTAGTCAGGGAGAGCATCCCAAAATTCAGAAGCCCCCTGAACGGGTTGAGGCCGGGAGACCAGCGGTTGGGATCCTGTCTGTCAGCATACCGACGCCAGGATCCCGGCCACCAGAATGCCGTCAGGGGAACGTGTGCAACGAAGTCCATACGGGCTCGCTGCACTCACCACAGGTTCTGTGGACACCCACAGAGTGAGAATAGACATGGGCCCCCTGCCAGCATTCTGGCGGCCAGGATCCCGGCATCGATATGCTGACCGCTTGGGTCCCGACCACCAGGATGGTAACCGCATCCCCCTGAACATTCAGTGAATATAGGCAACTATGCAAAGACACTGTCATACTTTCTTGTGCCTAGAGTTTTCAGCATAAGATGACTTTATCAAGTATAGTATATGTTAAGACACAACCTGCTATAAACATACAAACAAAATAAATAAATAAATCTTGTATACCTCAAGTTCAATTTCCCTCCGGTTGATGTCATCTGTCGACTGATTAAGCTTTTCTAGCTCTCCCTGGTAAAAAGAAAACAAAGCAAACATATCAAAACTAGCTCTTACGTAGAAATGTAAAAATAAAAGAATGATAGCCAGCAAGCACAGCTGCAAGAGGATGGGTTCTTATTTCTTAAACATTCATTCTAGCAAAGTGTGGCTATAATGAGGCCAACTGAGGCAACGGGCAGTGTCGGACTGGGGCATGTAGGGCCCACTGGGGGAATGCAGTAGTAGGGGCCCATGTTTAGGGGTGTGGCCAGTCCGCAGAGGGGGTGTGGCCTGCCACCTCATTGGTTTGACTAACCATTAGAGAGTGCAACGTCTGGGCCACTTTAAAAAAAGTCGAATTGAGATGCGGGAGAGCAGCGCTACAGCAGCGGCTATAGTAGCGTAGCTCGAGGATGTGTCAGAGCCGCCGCTCACGGCAGCGTCCACCCGGCTCCAGCAGGTCTCGCTTGCTGGAGCCGGGTGGACGCTGCCGTGAGCAGCGGCTGTGACACATCCTCCAGCTACGCTGCTGTAGTGCTGCTCTCCACCGTCTGCCCGCGGCTCTCCCCCGTCTCCCCGCTGGTCTCCCCCGTCTTCTCCTCTCGGCTCCCTCATCTCAATCCGACTGTTTTTAAAGTCGGATTGAGATGGTCCAAAGGGGGGCCGAAACCTGTCGGTTTTGGCCCCGTTTTCGACAGAAGCACGCCGAATCCACGTGCTTTTCGACAAGTCGAATTCCTCGACTTGTCGAATAATTTGGGGTTATATTGAATAAGTCGGAACCCCTTCCGACCTAAAAAAGTTGAAAACTGCCGTCTTTTCGACAGATAGCAGCTTTCGACTTCAATTGAATATACCCCGTAGTGCTCTAGAATATCATAATTTTTTCACTACACCTTTCGGCCAAAGGTGTCTCATTGTGATATTCAGAAAAATATATGAAATTAAATAAATCATGTTTATATGTAATCCTTAGGTTCAGTTATGAGGTGAGGGACAGAATTTGCTTCTTTTTGTGCATAAATTTTATGATGGAAAGCCGATCCCAGTGTTCAGAAGACCGCCGCCCACAATTCCCACTCGGTTGGTGGGTCCACGCCACCAATAGACTGGAAATAGAACCTGTGAAGAGCTCACCACTGGGCCCGATGTGTGGCGAACGCAGAAAACCTGCGATGAGACTCACTGCCTTGCTGATGGGATTCCAGCAGACGGGATGCCGCTGTCAGTAAAATGACTGCCGGGATATCGTATGTATCCCAGTTTTGCCTATTACATTGACCATAAATAATTTTAATTGGTCCTGGGTCTCCAACCCAGGGCACCCCTGCAAGCGTATTAAGGCACCCCGTTTGGGTTCCACTGTGTTAACATGTTATTATATGGTATCGTAATTTTAAAAACACTATTTATACCCTTTATATAAAACAACTGCAAACAACTCTTCACATCTCATTCTCTAAGCGTTATATATATATCAAGTGTCTGTGCGAACAATCTGTATCGGCACTTATCACAGATTTTAGGGGCCCATTTATCAAGCCTTGGAGTGATAAATAACACGGTGATAAAGTACCAGCCAACCAGCTCCTAACTGCCATGTTACAGGCTGCGTTTGAAAAATGACAGCTAGGAGTTGATTGGTTGGTATTTTATTACCATGCTATTTATCACTCTCCAAGCCTTGATAAATCTAGTCATTTGTAGCATAACAATTTACCAATGCAAGGCCCCGAGCGCCTCTGTGAGGATATGTGCCTGACAGTGCTGGTGAAGGGTCACTGAAAAATATGCTTGTGCACTGTAATTTCACCCAACGGGATCAAGTAAAACCTTTATGGCCTCACAGGTACCCAACTTCTGAGTACGGGGTAATAACATCTAAAGTTGATGTTACCCTGTTATGAAAGCCAAAGCTTTTCGCTACTTGAAAATTGCAATAAGTTTCTTTCTACATAGAGGTCTATGGGGACAGCAGTAAGTGGCCCTAAATAGGCAAGCACTGGAGCAGTTTCAGATTTTTCTAGTGTTTGCTTTTGAGAAACTGAAAAGGTATGAAAATCCCATTGCCCCTCTGTTTACAACATTCTAAGCAACTTTACAGGGTTGATCTCTAGGGGCATAGGGGGAGGAATGGGCCAGGTGGCGTGTGGCAAAACAAATTCAGTCATTGCAGTCCAGCCCCCTTTTATGTTTTACTACAGTTCCTCACATTACGTTATTCGGACATAGGGCCATGATAACTAGACTGCTAGAAGTGGCGTCATGCGTGGGGTTGTACACTCTCCTAGGAGCAGAAATACTCTACCCCCAAATTCAGGAGTCTCCTGAAAATTTTCAGGATAGTAGGCAAGTACAACTTACAAACATTGTACTAATTTAGGATAAGTAGAATATGTAGTATTTTTGATAAGTAGAGCAGCTGGGCTCTTTATCTATATCTTGAAAAGAGCCCAACTGCTCGAAACTCATCAGTGGCACTTTGAAGTGGAAGCTCTAATTCTCTGAAAAGACTGCCATTGCCTGGTCCTATGCCATAGAGCCCAGCAGAGTGTTCTATCCGGAGGACACTCTGGGGTCTATTTACTAAGCCTTGGATGGAGATTAAGTGGACAGAGATAAAGTACCAGCCAATCCGCTACTATCCTCCATGTCACAGGCTGGGTTTGAAAAATGACAGTTAGGATTAGTACATAGACCCCTCTGTGAATAATGTCAGTGGCTCCCAACTAATTCACAGAGTAGGACTTTGTCTTCTGAACTAAAGTATCTATGTTTAATATTGCTGTCCTATTGCTTAGTGTAATATGTTTGTGATTTTACAATCACTTATTCAAATGTATCTATTTTCATTCTATTTAATATGTGCTTGTTGTTGTTATATATAGAGATGAGTGGATTCGGTTTTACTCGGATTTACTCGGTTCTCAAAACGGCATCTTATTGGCTCACTGATGTCACGTGTTTTGGATAGCCAATCAGATGCCGTTTTGAGAACCGAGTAAATCCGAGTAAAACCGAATCCGCTCATCTCTAGTTATATACAGTATATATATTTGTTTAATTTTTTTTCTTAGAAATATTCCTTAACTATGTAGCGCCCATTGGCCCTCACTACAGGCAGCTTTAAAAAGGTAGGGCTCATAATTCATACCTTTCCCATAAATTATATATTTTTATATATATATATATATATATATATATATATATATATATATATATATTCTGACTTCTTACACACTTAAAAAAAACACAATCCAGCTCTCGGCGCTTAGCAAATAGACAGAAAAAATAAATTTATACACTGTAGAATTAAATAGACTCTAATATAAAAAAAGCAGCAGAGTATAAATTTATGCCTGTGTGAGCAAAAAATAATGGTGTCCTACCCCTTATTACAGGAGAGGACCCTAAGACAGAAGAATATATACAATACCAAATGGTCCATAGGATGATTGAAAGCACAAGCAAAATTCTTAATAATTGATTTATTATAATGCAATTTAAAACTCAAAAATCAACCACAATAAAATATATATAAAAAATAATGTACATAATATACATGACTGAATAAATTGGGTTAGATGACAAAAATCACTTCCCACATAATACTAATTGTTAATTTCTATATGTAGTAATCCAACCTAGTGGATAATTATCCTATAACCTGATACGAGGTGGATTAACCTAACTGGAATCAGTGCACTGATTGAGTTAATGGGGGATATCAATTGGTAGTAGTCCCGCAAATGTTTGAATTTAATGTCCCCGCAGGTGCTTGTCCCGAGCACTAGGTAAAGTTCCAATATATTATGAAGAATAAATTATGTATTTAGACCGGTATTAGTGCTTAGATCATAAATGGACCATTACACGCTCACCACCAAGACGTTGTAGGAGGGGTACCTTGATTATCACTTGCTGGGAATACAGCTTGTGAATGGCTTCCAATACCGCCTCCCTGTCGGGGGGAGACGTTGGTAAAGCAGACTTCAGGAACCGGCGAGGGGGAGACGTCTCGAATTCCAATTTGTACCCCTGAGATACTACCTGCAGGATCCAGGGGTCCACTTGTGAGTGAGCCCACTGCGCGCTGAAATTCTTGAGACGGGCCCCCACCGTGCCTGAGTCCGCTTGTAAGGCCCCAGCGTCATGCTGAGGACTTGGCAGAAGCGGGGGAGGGCTTCTGTTCGTGGGAAGAGGCTGTCTGCTGCAGTCTTTTTCCCCTTCCTCTGCCCCGGGGCAGATATGAGTGGCCTTTTGCCCGCTTGCCCTTATGGGGACGAAAGGACCGAGCCTGAAAAGACGGTATCTTTTTCTGCTGCGAGGTGACTTGGGGTAAAAAGGTGGATTTCTCAGCCGTTGCCGTGGCCACCAGGTCCGATAGACCGACCCCAAATAACTCCTCCCCTTTATACGGCAATACTTCCATATGCCGTTTGGAATCCGCATCACCTGACCACTGTCGCGTCCATAACCCTCTTCTGGCAGAAATGGACATCGCACTTACTCTTGATGCCAGAGTGCAAATATCCCTCTGTGCATCACGCATATATAGAAATGCATCCTTTAAATGCTCTATAGTCAATAATATATTGTCCCTGTCCAGGGTATCAATATTTTCAGTCAGGGAATCCGACCAAGCCACCCCAGCACTGCACATCCAGGCTGAGGCGATTGCTGGTCGCAGTATAATACCAGTATGTGTGTATATACTTTTTAGGATATTTTCCAGCTTCCTATCAGCTGGTTCCTTGAGGGCGGCCGTATCAGGAGACGGTAACGCCACTTGTTTTGATAAGCGTGTGAGCGCCTTATCCACTCTAGGGGGTGTTTCCCAACGCGCCCTAACCTCTGGCGGGAAAGGGTATAATGCCAATAATTTTTTAGAAATTAGCAGTTTTTTATCGGGGGAAACCCACGCTTCATCACACACCTCATTTAATTCATCTGATTCAGGAAAAACTACGGGTAGTTTTTTTACACCCCACATAATACCCTTTTTTGTGGTACTTGTAGTATCAGAAATGTTCAAAACCTCCTTCATTGCCGTGATCATGTAACGTGTGGCCCTACTGGAAAATACGTTTGTTTCCTCACCGTCGACACTGGAGTCAGTGTCCGTGTCAGTGTCTGTATCGACCTGAGGTAACGGGCGTTTTATAGCCCCTGACGGTGTTTGAGACGCCTGTACAGGTATTAATTGATCTGCCGGCTGTCTCATGTCGTCAACAGTCTTTTGTAAAGTGCCGACACTATCACGTAATTCTTTCCATAAGACCATCCAGTCAGGTGTCGACTCCCTAGGGGGTGACATCACTAACACAGGCAATTGCTCCGCCTCCACACCATTTTCCTCCTCATACATGTCGACACAACGTACCGACACACAGCACACACACAGGGAATGCTCAGATAGAGGACAGGACCCCACTAGCCCTTTGGGGAGACAGAGGGAGAGTTTGCCAGCACACACCAGAGCGCTATATATATATATACAGGGATAACCTTATATAAGTGTTTTTCCCTAATATAGCTGCTGTATATATTTATATGCCAATTTAGTGCCCCCCCTCTCTTGTTTTACCCTGTTTCTGTAGTGCAGGACTGCAGGGGAGAGTCAGGGAGCCTTCCTCCAACGGAGCTGTGAGGAAAAAATGGCGCCAGTGTGCTGAGGAGATAGGCCGCCGAGAAGGGGGCGGAGCCTTTCTCCCGCTTTTCTATGGAAAAATTGGCAGGGGTTAAATGCATCCATGTAGCCCAGGAGCTATATGTGATGTATTTTTTGCCAAAAAAAGGTGTTTTATTGCGTCTCAGGGCGCCCCCCCCAGCGCCCTGCACCCTCAGTGACCGGAGTGTGAAGTGTGCTGAGAGCAATGGCGCACAGCTGCGGTGCTGTGCGCTACCTTATTGAAGACAGGACGTCTTCTGCCGCCGATTTTCCGGACCTCTTCACTCTTCTGGCTCTGTAAGGGGGCCGGCGGCGCGGCTCTGGGACCCATCCATGGCTGGGCCTGTGATCGTCCCTCTGGAGCTAATGTCCAGTAGCCTAAGAAGCCCAATCCACTCTGCACGCAGGTGAGTTCGCTTCTTCTCCCCTTAGTCCCTCGGTGCAGTGAGCCTGTTGCCAGCAGGTCTCACTGAAAATAAAAAACCTACTTTAAACTTTTACACTAAGCAGCTCAGGAGAGCCCCTTAGCCTGCACCCGTCTCGTTCGGGCACAAAAATCTAACTGAGGCTTGGAGGAGGGTCATAGGGGGAGGAGCCAGTGCACACCAGGTAGTCCTAAAGCTTTTTACTTTTGTGCCCAGTCTCCTGCGGAGCCGCTACCCCCCCATGGTCCTTTCGGAGTCCCCAGCATCCACTAGGACGTTAGAGAAATATTGTGTCCATAAAACAATCAGGATTTTTTGGGCTATGACTATGGCTCTGGTTTTATAAAAATACAAAGAAAACATATTGGGGGAGATTCAAATGTGTGAAAAGTCGGTTGGGTGTCTGTTTTTACCTATCTATTAGATAGGGGAAAAATAGACTCCCAACTGCCAACTGACTTTTAACATATTGGGGGAGATTCAAATGTGTGAAAAGTCGGTTGGGTGTCTGTTTTTTCCTATCTATTAGATAGGGGAAAAATAGACTCCCAACTGCCAACTGACTTTTCAAACATTTGAATCTCCCCCATTGTGTCCCTTTAAAGTGCTGGTATTTATTTATTTTAATTGTCCCTTTCCTGTAAATTATAGTCTGAGTGATGAAAACTGTGCCTGGAATGTTAAATAAAAACAGAAAATGTGAATCTCATTACAGAAATTCTCTGACTGTGTCCCAGGGCGCCCTTTCGTCCGATAAGAATCCTAAAACAAAACAAAATCGTTCTTCGTGTTCCATGTGCAAAGGTCTACTCTATTAATGTGCCTGTAGACGTTCTAGAACTCATACATGTCCTAGAAATCTTACAGCTGTTGTTGGATTTTAACTCCTTCTCGTCAGGTGGCGCAGCGTGCTGAGAGTTGTAGTTTCAGACAGCTGGAAAGAGGTCTTGTCCATTAAAAATGAAAAATACACCATAAAGGGCACTGTATCCATTTACAGGACCTTAGCGTAGTATTTTGACAGGAGGGATTTTAACTAATAAGTCAGTCAATAAGTCAATCATCCCTGCATTCAATCATGGCAAATGTCCTTTAGGACTAGTTCCAGTTCGTGACATGACACATTTATTTAAATGAGAAGGAATGCTGACCCTTTCAACAACGCGATGATGGGATAGACATTGCGGATAAGCAGTTTCTAAACTAGTTGTTAGTTCAGGAAACATATTGTTAGTGAAAACTTCCTGGCTCTTCCTATGATACAGTACTTCAGACATATCTGGTAAAATGGACAACAATGGGAACTAAATGTAAAAAGGCATCTATGCAGGTACTATAAAATATAAACATACTTCATTAATCCAGCCACAATGTCTAACAGGCTGAGAGGTTGTCAAAAGATTAGTACTGCCAGCAAAGTTTATTTACAAGACACCATAAGCTCTGCAGATACAGGCAGGCGAGCAAACAAATAAAACAAAAGTACATACTTAAATGTTACAGGAGAACAGTTGTGGGTCAATAGAAGGTTCTGAGTCATACAGCTCAGAGCATGGACAGTGTGCAGACAATAAAGCGGAGTACACACTGGACGACATTCACCGTAAACGATACCGGCTGACGATTTCTCTTGAACTTCCTGGAGTCCAGGACAGACGATATGTTGCGTACACATTGGGGGATTTTTACAAATAACCAATGATATAAAGGAGTCGCCCGATATTACCACAGACAGTCGGGTTTCAGCCTAATTTAAATTAGTCGTTCATATCGTACACACAGGACGATGTGCACCGAGTCGTCAATGACATTGCTGAAATCGACCTGCATGTGCAGACAACAGAAAACCTGGTTACCGATCAGCGGGAGTACGTACATACTGAATGATTTTTACATAAATGTTGTTCAGAAATGTTGGAATCGGCTATATCATTCAAAAAGTCGTCCAGTGGGAATACATATGATATCCCGGCAGACAGGATGCCGGCTGTCAGTATACTGACAGCGGCATCCTGTCTGCCGAAACCCTGGCAGCGAGTCCCCTCGCAGACTCACCATGCTACTGGCCCGGTGGCTCATTGTGCTGGCTACAGTTTATATTCCCACTCAGTTGGTTGCGTGGACCCACCAACCAGTGGGAAAACCAGGAGGTGGTTGGGATTCCGGTGTTGGTCTCCTGATAGGAGGGAGTCACTGCTTGAAACTGGACCCTGGGTCATGCTTGCTTACTCTGCCGCTATGACCAGAAGATTCCCGAATTATACCCCTTTCGCACTGCACAAATAACCCGGTATCGACCCGGTATATTGCCGAGTCGACGCGGGTCGCTGTGCGGTGTGAAAGGGGTCACTCCCCAATTCCCGGGTTGCCTGACCCAGTATTTTAACCCAGGAATAAAGAAGGGTTATTCCCGGGTCAGGCGCAGAGCAAATGGGTTGCCAGGTCCCTGCACCGCCTCCGCACCTGATTTCAACCCGACCCGGCATATTGCCAGGTCAGGAAGCCAGTGCGAAAGTGTCCAATGCCGGGTTGCACACGGGAAGGACCCTTTTCCAATTCCCGGGTGAGATCCGGCATTGCGATCTGAAAGCGGTGTTACACGGAGGAATTCTACCTGACTCATGACAGCAGGAAACACTCTGGATCACACACTGGGCTAGAGAAGTGCACAGGGTGTTTCCAAGCATCACCACCCCCTTTTAATTTGCCTCTTGGACCCACGCATTCAGATCTCCCAGAAATGGGGTCCAAAGAGTCATCAGGGACTGCAGCTTGTAATTCTGTAACGCTGAAACAAGGAAGGGGCAGCCATGGTAAAGGCAACATGCACTGCATCCCAAGAGGGCTATTTGCAAGAGAACACATTTCTCCATTCCAGTATAATTTGGGTCTAATAAAATGGTTGCTCACACGATGATATTTAATACTACTTCTACTGAGAATGGCATGTATCAGCTTTTACCACATCACTCACAGGGCATACTGTAAATATATTTGACTCTTTAGGCTTTTGTTCCTGTAAGAAAACAGGAAATGAACATAGAATGTAGTGTTTACTCTAAGCTTCTTTCGCAGGGCGCTGCGCCATGCCCCTTTTTTGAGTGACAGAATGCCGCCCTGCCCGTTTGTGCCCGCCCTGCTAAGGACTGCTCTTCTCCCCCCACCGCGCTGTCACTTCTCCCCCCCGCCGCGCTGATAGCTCTCAGCTGAAGGCGGAGACAGGGTCAGCATGCAGTGGGGAGGAGCAGCCAATCAGAGCCTGCGGTGTCTCCCGCCAGTCCTCCGGCATGGTTTGATTCCCCCTCACCATGGCGCTGCGCGCTGACCTGGGCTCCGCCGTCAGCATCAAGAAACCGGCCCCGCTGATCCGGCACAGCGCTCTCCTCCGCAACGGTGAGTGCCGCTCTGCATCTGCCCTGTGCCCGTCCTCCCCTTCCTCCTAGTGCTCTCTCCCTGTTGCAGTGTGCCTCAGTGTTCTCTCCCTAATGCAGTGTGCCTCAGTGTTCTCTCCCTGGTGCAGTGTGCCTCAGTGTTCTCTCCCTGGTGCAATGTGCCTCAGTGTTCTCTCCCTGGTGCAATGTGCCTCAGTGTTCTCTCCCTGGTGCAATGTGCCTCAGTGTTCTCTCCCTGGTGCAGTGTGCCTCAGTGTTCTCTCCCTGGTGCAGTGTGCCTCAGTGTTCTCTCCCTGGTGCAGTGTGCCTCAGTGTTCTCTCCCTGGTGCAGTGTGCCTCAGTGTTCTCTCCCTGGTGCAGTGTGCCTCAGTGTTCTCTCCCTGGTGCAGTGTGCCTCAGTGTTCTCTCCCTAGTGCAGTGTGCCTCAGTGTTCTCTCCCTAGTGCAGTGTGCCTCAGTGTTCTCTCCCTAGTGCAGTGTGCCTCAGTGTTCTCTCCCTGGTGCAGTGTGCCTCAGTGTTCTCTCCCTGGTGCAGTGTGCCTCAGTGTTCTCTCCCTGGTGCAGTGTGCCTCAGTGTTCTCTCCCTGGTGCAGTGTGCCTCAGTGTTCTCTCCCTGGTGCAGTGTGCCTCAGTGTTCTCTCCCTAGTGCAGTGTGCCTCAGTGTTCTCTCCCTGGTGCAGTGTGCCTCAGTGTTCTCTCCCTGGTGCAATGTGCCTCAGTGTTCTCTCCATGGTGCAGTGTGCCTCAGTGCTCTACCCCTGGTGCAGTGTGCCTCAGTGCTCTCTCCCTGGTGCAGTGTGCCTCAGTGTTCTCTCCCTAGTGCAATGTGCCTCAGTGTTCTCTCCCTGGTGCAGTGTGCCTCAGTGTTCTCTTCCTGGTGCAGTGTGCCTCAGTGTTCTCTTCCTGGTGCAGTGTGCCTCAGTGTTCTCTTCCTGGTGCAGTGTGCCTCAGTGTTCTCTTCCTGGTGCAGTGTGCCTCAGTGTTCTCTCCCTGGTGCAGTGAGCCTCAGTGTTCTCTCCATGATGCAGTGTGCCTCAGTGCTCTACCCCTGGTGCAGTGTGCCTCAGTGCTCTACCCCTGGTGCAGTGTGCCTCAGTGTTCTCTCCATGGTGCAGTGTGCCTCAGTGCTCTACCCCTGGTGCAGTGTGCCTCAGTGCTCTACCCCTGGTGCAGTGTGCCTCAGTGTTCTCTCCCTGGTGCAGTGTGCCTCAGTGCTCTGCCTGGCGCAGTATGTATAACGTGCTCTACCTGGCGCAGTGTGTATAGGAGGTTCTACCTGGTGCAATGTGTATAACGTGCTCTATCTGGCGCAATATGTATAACGTGCTCTACCTGGCGCAGTGTGTATAGGAGGTTCTACCTGGTGCAATGTGTATAACGTGCTCTACCTGGCGCAATATGTATAACGTGCTCTACCTGGCGCAGTGTGTATAGGAGGTTCTACCTGGTGCAATGTGTAGAATGTGCTCTATCTGGCGCAATATGTATATACCTGGCGCAGTGTGTATAGGAGGTTCTACCTGGTGCAATGTGTATAAGCAGCACTATTGTGTGGTATAATGTGATTTGGTACTATTATGTGGTCACGCACCTTCCCCACGAAACAACTCCCCTAAATTTTTGCTGCACGCCTCCGGCGCGCACTGTCCATGCTTTCACCTATAGGAATGGGAGCACCAAGCATTATAGTATGTACCTTATTTTGCCCTTCTAACTTAAAAATGTGCCCTCACGAATGAAAAATGTGCCCTCCCCGTGATCAGCACCCTGCCCTAAAAAAATCCTAGAGTGAACACTAGAATTATCTACCCAGAAAGATTACTATGCAAGGTAAATAATACATATATCTGCTTGTTTTAGCATGGAGGAAATTGAAGATTATGAACACAAATTATCCTGGCTGAATACTCCTTCCGATATTTTTTGTTGTTTATGCTTAAGAGACCCATTCAGCTTCCTACTTTACTGGAAAATAATGATACATAACAAATTTTAACACCTGCTGAAAATAAATATATGATGATAAGTTACATAGGATGCCGCCTTCTCTCTGTTTTCTTAAATGAGAAAATTGCTTTGTTTGTTTATTAAAATCATTGCCAAGTTGCTCACTTGACAATGCTTTATTTGTGTGAAAATCTATCCAACAACCATAAGCACTATAACAAACAGTGGGATGGGAACCCGCTGGTGGCGCAAACAATGTACGGTTACCGTGATGAGTTGCCGCAACGGTCAAATGTCCATAAGAGAACGTTGGAAAAGTCCAGAAACTTCTTATAAGTAGTTCTCATATAGATCCAAGTTCATAAGGTAATATGTAAAAAAACACAAATGGTATACAGAGATTCAATTGAGATCCCAGAAGCAATTGATAATAAGAAGGTGACTTCTTCCAGGATTCCTTATACTGTAGTGACTTTGGAGGTGTGTTTCTATCTGTATAGGTTCACCCTGGTGTTGAAGGAAAAGGAGGCTCCTCACATGTGTGCTTACTTTCATGTACCCCAGAAAAAAACTATAAAGGTTTCTTTAAAGCCTCTGAGTGTGAAGTCTCTTCCACCCGGTACCAGTGTATCACAGATAATCTCGTGCAATCCTTATAAAAACAAATGCTCACATTCGTGCTTACTTTGAAAGACGCCGTTCTTCCATATAACGGTTTCTTTATCAGTAGGCCGTCCTGCCGTCTGTTACCGTCTGGTAACAGTGGTGTTCCAAAATCTCACATGCTCCACCTTAGGTGGAGCATGTGAGATTTTAGAACATCACTGTTACCAGTTTTTCCAGCCAGTTAGCGGTGAGATATCCCGGGTCAACATCTTAATTTACTGTTGTACTGTGCTGTATTCCATCTGTTTTACTGGTTTCCTGTTCGTGGTGAATCACCAAATTGGTTTTTTTAAGTAATTTTACAATAAATTTATATGAATCTTCACACATCCCTTCGTGTTTATGCTTAATACCGAGCCCAATACGAAGCCAGGAAGTGTATGAAGACGGCAGGACGGCCTACTGATAAAGAAACCGTTATATGGAAGAACGGCGTCTTTCAAAGTAAGCACGAATGTGAGCATTTGTTTTTATAAGGATTGCACGAGATTATCTGTGATACACTGGTACCGGGTGGAAGAGACTTCACACTCAGAGGCTTTAAAGAAACCTTTATAGGTTTTTTCTGGGGTACATGAAAGTAAGCACACGTGAGGAGCCTCCTTTTCCTTCAACACCAGGGTGAACCTATACAGATAGAAACACACCTCCAAAGTCACTACAGTATAAGGAATCCTGGAAGAAGAAGTCACCTTCTTATTATCAATTGCTTCTGGGATCTCAATTGAATCTCTGTATACCATTTGTGTTTTTTTACATATTACCTTATGAACTTGGATCTATATGAGAACTACTTATAAGAAGTTTCTGGACATTTCCAACATTCTCTTATGGACATTTGACCGTTGCGGCAACTCATCACAGTAACCGTACATTGTTTGCGCCACCAGCGGGTTCCTATCCCACTGTTTGTTATTGTAATTCTTCTTAGGTGTGTGTGGTGACACATCAGGGTAGGATCCCACTAAAGGCAGCAGCTAAAGTGCGCAGGAATATACCTTAACATAAGTCACAACCATAAGCACTAGTCTCAATCAATGACAATCCGTCCTTTTAGCAGAAATATGTTACCTGAACGTATTTCATAAAATAAATAAAAAACTGAAAAAATAAAAATGCAGTCCAGGAAAAGCATTTCCATTAAGCAAAGTTGTGTACCTATAGCACTGACCACATAAAAAAAAACTAAACTGAAAATTATAAAGAAATTCTCCAGTACGCAAAAATGGACACTGTTGACATATACTTTATATGTGCAGGGTGGGTGCGGATTATTAGATCTACACTAAAAAGCTCAACAGTCAATAGGTCTACCACTAATGGTAGACATGCAGTAGGTCGACAGGGTCAAAAGGTTGATATAGAATAGGTAGACAGTAGAAAAGGTCGACAGTGTCAAAATGTCAACATGTAAATGGTCGACACAAAAAGTAGACACATTTTTATTTTATTTTTTGGGTGTTTTATCACTTTCCTGCCACAAACAAGCCCCATTAGTGTACTACTTTGCTCGCCATGCTTCAAGCAAGGTGCCTCACTCGGCACAGGTTACTATTACCAATCATAGTCCACATGGATGGTAAGGTATGAAAAAGTAAAAAAAAGAAGAACAAAAAACCTTGTATCTACCATGTGTGTGTCGATCATTGTCATGTCGCCATTTGGACCCCTTCAACTTTTTCAACAGTCTACCTTTTACATGTCAACTTTTTGCCCCCGTTGACCCTTTGATCAAGTTGACCTAATGCATGTCTACAATCAGTGTTCGACGTATTGACTGTAGACCTTGGCCCGGATACCCGTGCAGGGTCTAATTAGTACTTGAGCAGAGATCTGGCATTTCTAATGGACCTATTGTCTTCAATGTTTACAGATCATTTTTAATGTCTTCCCAGAATACATAAAATAAAATAAAAAAATTCATCTCAGTATCACTTATTTATCAGAGATTTAAGTCTTTCTTAAGCAAAAGTTATGCACTTGGTATGCTTTAGTTTAAAATATTAGTTTATGATGACCTTTACATATATGAATAATTACATTGAAGAGTATATTTAATTCTAGAGGTTCTTTCCAACTGCAAAAAAAAAAAAAAAGTAACCTTTGGGTATACTATGAGCATAGTTCACATAATGTATCAACCGAGGACACTCATGAAATTAAGTCAGTCTAGCTTATTACTGACTCATGTCACTCAGCATCGATACGAAGAAAAAAAAAGTTGTTTGCAAACTGCAGAAGGGGTGGTGACATAAAGGCACGTACATTTCCAGTCAGGGGCGTAGTGAGGGTGGAGCAAGTGGAGCTCATGCTCCAGGCGCCTGTCTCTGGCAAGGGCGCTGCGTCCGCAGTCCTGCCAGTAGCAGCTCGGCGGCTTCTCTGCAGGAGAGGAGGGATGGTTGCTCCCCCCCCCCCCCCCCGGCGACCCCAGCACAATAAAGTTTTTCATTTATTTGGCACAGCGCGTGACGTCATGACGTCCGTGCGCTGTAACTGTAGATCAGGAGGAGCCACCGATGCAGCGACAAGGATCTCAGCAGTGATCCGAGACGAAGGCAGGACAGGTAAGTGTAGCTACTGGAGACACGGGGGTGGCAGCCGTGTAGAGACACAGGAGGACAGCCATGCAGAGACACGGGGGGGGGGGGGGGGGGGGCAGCTGTGCAGAATCACAGGAGGGCAGCCATGCACAGACACGGGGGGATGGGGAGGGCAGCCATGCAGAGACAAGACATAGGGGGAGCCATGGAAAGACACAGGGGGAAGGCAGCCATGGGAATACAGAGGTGGGAAGACAGTCTTGGGGAGCTAAAGGGGGGGGAAGGCAGCAATGGGGAGACACAGGGGGGAGGCAGTCATGGGGAGACACAGGGGGGAGGCAGTCATGGGGAGATACCCCTTTAATTTAACCCTACGTGCACACTTGGCGGGTGCGCCATAGCATACACATGCTCCGGGCGCCGTGGCTACACGCTACACCTCTGTTTCCAGTGATGCTCCTCCATGACACTAGAGTCATTAACATCACAGTAAAAATCGCCAAGTATATTTTGAATCAGGTTGTGAAGCAGACTGATGTAGCATGTAAACACTAGGCTGGATCTACACACAGAAGGGTACCCAATTAGCCGCGACAATGCCATCCAGTAAAGATATTGCACCTATCTCCCCCCCCCCAAAAAAAACAAAACAAACAGTTTATTGCAGACTCCCATTTTTCGACACCTATTCTATTCCAAAATGGCGATAATGGGATTTGCGCTATAATTCTAGTCAGAAAAACCAGAGAGAAGTACAGGAGAAAATGGGGAAATCTGCCTGTACCCTCAAAAAAGCCAAACTAATACAGGAAAACATTATAAAAGTCTATTAGTGGCCATAATAAAACTATTTGGTGTAATTAAATTTGGTCAAATGGCTGTTATATGCATTTTTTTTTTATAAATGTTAAAAAATTATACAAAGCTATTTTTTTCAGCAAAACAAGTGTTCTCCTGAAATTTTTGGTATCAGTATATATTTGGGTAATTTTAGTGGACTTTAATAAAATTTTTAAAAAAGTGTAAAAAGACCGATTACTCCCACCTGCAAGTACGAAAACACTTGCTCACTCATAAAGCACCCCAATATACCTGTCCCATACCTTGTACCCCAAATTCCATTACTGCATTTTTTGACCCCAAAAGTGACGTCATTATTTGGCCAACTAAAAATAATTTAAAAAAAAATAAAAAAAATAAAAAAATATCTACAGTAAGTGACTAATTAGTCATTCTGGGGGGTGTCCCATGAGTTCTGAACCAAATCCCCATCTTTTTACCTTACAATAGGGATTTTGCACTACTTATCACTTGCTCAGAGATGGTGAAGAGACATTTGCGATAAGTCCTAAGGAGACTTTTGCAGCTAATTAGATACAGAATTATCGCAAATGCAATAATATATTGCAAAACTGCATTATTGCAGCTAATTGGATACCCCCCAGTGTTCCAAAATATAGAGGGATTATTGCAAACAACTTTTCCAGTTACAAGGGTCTATAACATACAACGCAAAAAGCTGATAGGAGTGATACCGCATAAAAAGGAAATCTATATTGTATGATGGGAATTGTTACAAGATTAAATTATTTGTTGTGCATTGATGGGTTAATAAAATGAAGTATAATCAGAATGAAAAGAAGATAAGAAATCTTAGTACATTAAATTCAGCTGTAACCATTAGCGTAGTCTATCTAAACAGAAACTGTTGCAGCAGCAGTTCCCCAGTAGCTGGAAGGCATGTTATAGGGAACTCTGCTCCTTGAAGCATTCATAAAGAAAGTCACTGACATGAAAACAGTTCTTAAAGAAACCAACTGCTGGCTCTATCTGCAAGTCATGTTCATATTTGTGTTTCTACATACAGCAGCAGAATGAAGTAATACCCCTTTCACACCGCACAAATAACCCGGCATATTGCCAGACCGACACGGGTCTAGGTGCGGTGTGAAAGGGGAATGTTACGAATTCCGGGTTGCGGACCCGATATTTCAACCCGAGAATAAAGCAGGGTTATTAGCAGGTCAGGTGCAGTGTGAACAGGTTGCCTGGTCGATGCAACCTGGGACCCATTCACACTATAGGGAGAGGTGACGCTAGAGGGACAGGTGGCGCTTCTTTTTTTTTTTTTAAGGATATATACCCCCACTGTAGCCCCAACTGCATCTACATCTGCTGTAGACATTTTGAATACACTTGTGATAACAAATGATGGAAACGTGAGATTGAAACACTATGGTTTGCAGCATGGCGAGATGTGACAGGCCACTGACTTCAAGGGGGACATTAGCAAGAGTGAAAGCAGTAGAAGCTCAAAAAATAAGAAACATTTCTCTTTTGCAACATTTTGGTTTACATTTTTTTCTGTATTTTGGAATACGAGGCAGATCTGTCACCTACAGCACTACCGGGGTCCATGTCAGAGTGGAGGAGAGTCCCGGAGACCTCGACCAAAACACAAGAGGCAATATGTGGTGCGGGGTCATCATTGCGTCTGATCCAAGATCAGTCAGGAGCAACTGATGGTAGGTGGCAGCTTGGCCAGGGGAACGGAGGCGGCAATAGCAGAAGAGGGACCCAGGAACCACAGACCTAGTGGGGAGTAGGGTCTGTCGCATCACTTCCGTCAATAAGTCAGGCAGCTGAGAGGATGACTGACATTAGCGTTTACAAGAAAGACCAATTAAATATACTAGTCCTGCAGCAGGATTAGGTAGAGGAGGGAGGGGCGATATTTATATTCAACTATTAAAGAGCAATAATTTATTATTTAATGTAATAGATGAATTCTAAAGTGTACGCCCCCTTTGCCCAAGCCTACACTAGCAGCAGAACTAGCGGGGTTTTTTTTTTATTGCCAATAAGGGGCAAAATGTGTACAAGGGGTATAACTGTGTGGCATAATGTGCATAAAGGGCACTCCTTTGTGGCATAGTGTGTATAACGGGTACTATTGTGTGGTATGATGTGTATAATGAGTACTACTGTATGGTGTAATGTGAATAAAGGGGACAACTGTGTGATGTAATGTCAATAAGGGACACTACTATGCGGTGTAATGCGAATAAGGTTGCATTACTGAGTGACATATTTTGAATTGGGGCTACTATTGTGTGGCAATGCCCCTTCCCCGTGAGACCATAACCATTTTTGGACGTGCACCTTCAGCACGCACTGTCCCTATTCCAGATATGTGGTTGAACCAGTGCTAATTCTGGGGCACCAAATGTCTAGTTACAGCTCTGACAGATATACAAGCGTCGCATATCAACTTAACCAGCACTGTCTCCTGGTCCATCCTAGCCGCATCTCGTTGCGACTATGACACATTTTCAGCAAAATAAATAAATAAATAAATAAATAAATAAAAAGATACTCGACACTAGCAGAGTCTCCCGGGACCTGGCTCACCGAGTGGAGCTGTTTGGCATGACTGCAGCAATGATGTATGAGGACACATCTGTAAAACATTGCACCTCTGAGATCAACAGACTTAAGGGCCCTACACACTTGCCGATGTGTGCGGCCAATATGAACGAGAAATTGTTCATATCTTTCAGTGTGTAGGCACCAACAATTAAACGATATGCGGCACCGCAGGTATTCATTGTTGGAGCTGGCTCGTTTATACCTGCAAGCCAATATGGACAATATCGTCCATATTAGCACGCAAGGCTATGGAGCCGGGGTGACGTCAGGGAGTGAAGAAACTTCACTCCCCCCCGTCACCCACCCAGGTTATCCGTAGGCCGCATCGGCCGTCAGGCACCTCGGCAAATGTGTGGGGGCATTACACTTACCTGGGTGACTAGAGAATTCTTTGTGGGCACCCCTGAATGATATTCTACAAGTAATGACCCAGATGTATCTATCTAGTCATATTAATACAAAATATGAGAGGAGAGGGTGTTGGGGAATGAAAAACAACAAGAGTACTTCTATTGGGAGTACCAATGTTTCCCTACAAAAGTCACAAGTACTCTCTCTTTACACAATATACAACATGCCAGCTCTGTTTGAACAACCTTATTCAAGAAAATAAGAGCATTGACATTAACTAATAACGATGGCAGAGGTGACACATTTTCTGTTATATTTATAACTGAACTGTGAAATATATCAACTGTGATGTCAGTAACCAAGTAACTTTCACATAGACACCAGGAGAAACAAATTAGGTATATTGGGGCAGATGTATTAACCTGGAGAAGGCATGAGGAAGTGATAAACCAGTGATATGTGCAAGGTGATAGACGCACCAGCCAATCAGATCCAATATGTAAATTAACAGTTAGGATCTGATTGGCTGGTGCCTTTATCACCTTGCACATATCACTGGTTTATCACTTCCTTATGCCTTCTCCAGGTTAATATATCTGCCCCATTATTTCATGTAAATGCAATAATATACATTAAATAATGGATAGAAAGCTAAATGTACGTAGTTACTGTTCATAAACAATACTACAATGTGTAATTAATAGCCGCTAACACTGAAAAACATAAACAGAGTCCAGACACACAAAAAGCCCTTCATCTAGACTGGTCCACTACTAATGCTGCCATACAGTTTGAACAAACTCACCCTTTATTTGTAATGAACACAAAGTGAACTTTTATATAAGACAAACTTGTGTTCTAGTAGGAAGTGCACCTTTATGGCTCTATTTATGAAGCATTGAAGTGGCACTTTGCTGGCATAAAGCATGGTTAAAACGTCTGTTCACCCCTTCTCCCTATTTAAGAAAGAGTTAACGCTACAGACACTTCTCCAGCCTTACCCTACTTTGGGCACTCTTCCGCCATCCCCATAGACAGTGGCTAAACACTATTTATCAAGCATCGAAAAGCCTTGCTTTACGCAGTTAGGTGATGGCATTACATACACCCACCGTGCCTCTAACTGTCAGTAGGGGCCAGTGAGGCCACACCAGTTTCACTAAATCCCTGGCAGGTTGAGTAACAATGCCCATGCGAGGACATCTGCACACATTTCATGTTAACAGTTTGCAGACAGGCCAAAAATAGGATATATCCAAATGTATTCGGGCGCTATAGAATGAGATGCCTTACGAAGCTGCAGCCAATGAGAGAGGGAAGTCACTCCCACTGTAACAGAAATACAACAAATAGGAGGCTGCGCTCAAAGGAAAGAACAATACTAGTGCAAATTTGACAGTTTTAAAAAGACAATTTAATAAAAGCCACAATACTGTACACTACACAACATACAACATGAATTCATGTGATTTAAAAAGCAAATGGTTTACCCTAAATACTGGGTCAGGATGTATAATGGTAATACGCTGAAGGGAATCCGTTCCAAATAGTGCCCTTCATTACACTGGAGTCCAGCAGCAAGAGTCTCTTATATATAGTGAGAGTCCAATACGTTCTTTGCGTACACCGTTAGAGGATTATGCCATGGAATTAGTACCGTATAATGGATGGGTACCTCATGCAGCACGGTGTTTTAGATTATGACACACTGAAACGCCTCTGGTTAGCTGGCAGCTGGCAAGGGCTGGTTCAGATCCAAAATAAAGTTGTCCTGGTCCAGTGGATAACAACTGACGCGTTTCGCTGCATATAGCTTGCAGCTTTTTCAAACGGTGTATGCAAAAAACGTATTGGACTCTCACTATATATAAGAGACTCTTGCTGCTGGACTCCAGTGTAATGAAGGGCACTATTTGGAACGGATTCCCTTCAGCGTATTACCATTATACGTCCTGACCCAGTATTTAGGGTAAACCATTACCTTTTTAAATCACATGAATTCATGTTGTATGTTGTGTTGGATAACAGTTTGCAGACCGCTGGCAACCCCCCTAAAAAAGAGGAAGACACCTCTGAGAATCTTGAGGAGGGTAAGTATTGCTGAATACCGGCAGTAGCCACGCTTCTCACACCGAAACAAAACAAAATATAATCACCAATTGTGAACCCTATTAGAACATTTGGGGGAAGATTCACTAAGCCTTGGAGAGATAAAGAGGAGTGCGAGAAAGGGGTCTATAGGTCTATCTACTAAGCCTTGGAGACAAAGTGGATGGAGAAAAAGTACCAGCCAATCCACTCCTAACTGCCATGTCACAGGCTGTGTTTGAAACATGTCAGGAGCTGGTTGGTTGGTACTTTTTCTCCTTCCAAGGCTTAGTACATAGGGCCTGATTCAGACTTGATCGCTGCTGTGCACTTTCACACAGTGGGCGCTTATCGATTGACTGCGCATGCACTGCAATGCACACGTGCATTGCCAAACAGCAACAAGCTGGTGCGAAATTTCAATTGCACAGTCATTCACAAGCTGATTGACAGGAAGAGACCATTTGAGGGTGGTAACGGGCAGTTTTCTGGGCGTGTCAGGGAAAACGCAGGCGTTTCCAAGCGTTTTCTGGGAGGGTGTGTGACGTCAGCTCCAGTGACGATCAGCCTGTTCTTTTCGCACTGTAAGAGTAAGTCCTGGCCTGTGCACAGACTGCACACAGTGGGAAAATTATTCGATAGTGAGTGAGGTGCAGCTGATTTGCAGTTGTCAGCTGACTGAGGGACATTTTTGTACGGCGTACACATGTGATCGCACACTTGCACGGGGCAAATTAACACTCCCCTTGGACGGCGACTATCTGATCGCAGGACAGCGATCACGCCTAAATTAGGCTCATATACCACAAAGTACCCTGCAAACAGCTCCTAACTGCCATGTTACAGGCTGTGTTTGAAAAATGTCAGGAGCTGATTGGTTGGTACTTTTTCTCCTTCCAAGACTTAGTACATAGACCCCAAAGTACCCACCAATCAGCTCCTAACTGCCATGTTACAGGCTACAGTCTGTAGTTAGGAGATGTTTGGTTGGTCGTTTCTCTTTCTCCAAGGCTTAGTACATCTCCCCTTCCGTAATTAAACCATCATAAAATACTGCAGGGAAGACCTAAAATGAACTGGTCTATTGGCTGCAATTACAGAGCTGTGAAGAAAAGGAGAACTAGAAAGGGGTCTTAATAGATGTTCTGTAGCCTATATACTGTATGTTACATCATATGAAACTATCCTTCACCAGTGAATACCTATAAATTAAAACTGATGAACCCTTATCAAAGAGCTTTTCTTCAAATTGGTTAACGTAGTGAATAAAAAAAATAAAAAATTATACACACATATGTACTGTTTTGTACTAGAGGCAGAGTAAAAGTGGGGTACTGATGGGGGAGATGTGTGCTGAGCGATCTTAACAGACCGCTCAGCACACATCTCTCACCACACTCAGTACATCGGGGGACGGACGCACGGGCCACTCACTTCACACAGCGCTGAAGTGAGCGACCCGCTAGATTGAGCCTGCATGCAGGCTCAATCTAGCACAACTATCGCTGGGGGGCATACACACGGCAGATCCGTGCTTAAAATCTAAGCAATCTAGTCAGATTGCTTAGATTTTAAACACGGATCTCTATACAGGCTTTGGTCACACTACAAGGCATTCTATAAGTACAGTAGTTATGTTTTTCTGGAAGAGTAGGCAACCCTTTGTATTGTAGCCATGTGCTGCAACAGAAACAAAAGGTGCTCTAATGGGCATAGAAAATAACTTGCATAAACAGTGAGACTTCAGCTATATGGGAAAAATACAAAAAGTAGGTTTCTAATGTGCAGTGAATGGCACACTGATGTGTCTACAAATAGATATAAGCTATGGTCTGGGGTCTGAGAGTCTCACGGTCAGCAGTATAATACTAAACCATTCACCATCCTAACTGATGGGTATTCAGCGCTTTATAGTATATGTAAATGAAATATACCATTTTATGTTTGACAAACCCACCCCTTTGGAAGCCTACTACAGCGTTCCAATGACATCATGAATCAGCATTAAATGCATTTTTTAATGTCTGCTAGAGACATATAAATAGTCTGGTACATACAAAGTATACAACAGTTAGTATTTGCAATGCGTTTATACAACACAACTGCATGATAAATATAGGTGTAAACAAATGCAGTCACTAGCAGGCTGGCTTAGTTGTAACATTCAGTACATATAAAAATGCAGTGACATATCTGTAAACATGTGTGTGTGAGAGAGAGAGAGAGAGAGAGAGAGAGAGAGAGAGAGAGAGAGAGAGAGAGAGAGAGAGAGAGAGAGAGAGAGAGAGAGAGAATATATCAGCACTGCAGCAGGTATACACAGAAATAAAATAGAGATAAACGTAAAACATAGCCAGTAATAGATGCAGCCTCTGGAACACAAGACCTGTAGTAGTAAGGCTGTCTCAGTCCGACCTTGTATTGGCGAAGAAAGCCAGACACACCTCCTCCCTTACAGCCCGGGCAGTGTGTCACACACAATGCCAATGCCCCATCTTATGTGCCCATGCCTTACCTGTATCCTAGGGTCCACCTCCTCCTCTTCGGGCTGCATGTTCTCCTGACCCTTGTTTCGTATTCCCATTGTTTCCATTATGCAGCAGACATAGAGGAGAGTGACAGCAGCTGACGCTAATCACTGGATGCTAGGACACACAATGGGGCTGCAGCAGCTGGGTTCGTGCATGCACTGCTCCCCTCTCCGCTGCTACATAACTGCCAGCCTGCTGCACACACTGCATGGGCTGCACACAGCCAGACTACGGGGAAACGCGGCGCCGGCGGCTGCTGCTGCCTAGACTGAGCCTGGAAATGGAAACCACCAGCAGCAGCAGCAGGGAAAGGAGGGGAAGTTGTCAGCCCCCGCCTTCCAGTGCTGACACAGAGGGAAGCAGTAGGGAGATAACCGAGCAGAGCTGATAATTATGTGGGTGAGGTTATAGCACGGAGAGGGGCTGGGAGCAGGCAGAAGGCTAGTCTTGCGCTCACTGATATTTATTTTGGTAGTCTCTGAAGTGAAGGAGGCTTGGAATATACCCATATACTGTATAAATAGGTTCATGTACCAATGACCCAATTATCCATTTATTTTTATGATAACAAAATATTCAAAGAGCAATTCAAAAATGTTGCTTGGTTGTGCTCTATTTCTTACTTCAGTTAGTGAGCAAGATGCATGTCATGCGATGCATCCTGCCACTCTTCGCAAGCATCACGCCGTTTATTAACGCTGTGTGCTTAAAAAAATCAGAAAGGATATCTCTCTGTAAAGCTGGGTACACACTAGATGATGTGTGTACCCAGCGACGGTACCTGGTGGGAGTAGTGGGTGGGACGACATCGGCAAGTGCATACACACTTGCTGAGGTCAGTAGCGATGACGGGGCCATGCTGCCGAATGTGATATCATCCTGCTAGTGATGTCATCCTGCATGTAGGGCCAACGAAGGATGTCTAGTGTGTACCCAGCTTAAGAGCTGTCCTTTCAGATAGAAGGACTTCCGGTTTAGGACCCAATAGTCCTACTGTGCATGTGTCAAGTGACACGGCTACCGCAGGGGGTGCTGGGACGGATTTAATTGGGGGAATCACGGAAAGAAGTCCATAGGCTTCTATAGGGCGACGCCATCTAAATATGGTGTTGCCCACTGCATGAAAGCCCTGGAATGTATTGCATTTCAGAGCTTGGTTCTTATGTGGTAAGCGGCCAAACCTCCGAAAATGGCATTTGGCCACATTTTTAGCAGTGCATACCGTCCAGTATCTGATCTTATGGTTGGCTGGTGCCTAATTTTATCTATTATCTTAAGTGACGAGTGTGGCTAGTGAGTCCAGTTGGGCTGCAGCATAGTACAAAATTCAAATAGGGGAGCCACACCAACTGCCACTCCAAACACTGCCAAACCCCTGGCAGGTATATCCGCCTTAAGGTGTGTACACACGGTGAGATCTTTGCTTTCGATTTTGACTCTATAGTCAAAATCGCAAGGACCGTTAGTGCACATATCAAGGTGTTAGCCACCTTTCGATCCCGATGCGCACTCCCGCGGGGTCGGTATCACAAGGTTAGATAGATTGTGCAGGCAAGTTAAATAGATTGTGCAGGCAAGTTAGACTAGTGTACTATCTAGTGCAAACAGTATAGTCAAAATCATACATAGTCAAAATCAAAAGTACAGATAGTCAAAATTGGTGCTTCTGGGCTATGGGAGAGTTCAAGGGAAATCGCATTGTCAGAATTGGGCATAGTCAATATCTCACCGTGTGTATGCACCAGTAGATAAAGGGGGCAAAACTTTTTTTAAGTATATAAGTGAAAGGAGAAAATCAAATGGAGGAATAATAAGACAAGACAGAGAGTGAGCATTTGGTGGAGGGAGACAAGGCAATAGCAGATCACCTAAATAATAATTTTTGCTCAGTATTTACTACAGAAGGAGAAGGGATGGGGCCACAGTGAAGTTGAAAGGACATTCATAAAAATAAGGTAGATGAAAGTACATTTACAGAGGAGAAAGTCCTAACAGATCTTTCAAAACTAAAAGTGGATAAAGCAATGGGACCGGATGGGATACACCCAAGGATACTAAAAGAGCTAAAAGATGTTCTGGTTACACCTTTAACAAAATTATTTAACCAGTCACTAAATACAGGTGCTATTCCAGAGGACTGGAAAAGAGCAAATGTAGTTCCACTGCACAAAAGTGGAAGCAAGGAAGAAGCAAGTAACTACAGACCAGTAAGCCTTACATCAGTAGTAGGGAAAGTAATGGAAAAACTATTAAAATAAATAGTTGTAGAATATCTTAAATCAAACAACTTACAGGATCCAAAACAGCATGGATTTACTGGTGGGAGATCATGCCAAACAAATCTTATTGACGTTTTTGACTCTGTGACAAAAATAATAGATCAAGGGGGAGCTGTAGATGTAGCATATCTAAACTTTAGTAAGGCATTTGACACTGTCCCACATCGCAGACTGCTAAATAAACTTGAAAGCGTGGGGGTGGATTATAAAACAGTTAAATGGATAAGAACCTGGTTGCAGGATAGGAAACAGACAGTTGTAGTAAATGGAGTACTATCTATGGAGGGAAATGTTACCAGTGGAGTACCCCAGGGATCTGTACTTGGTCCAGTTCTCTTTAATATCTTTGTTGGAGACATTGCAAATGGTATTGAAGGGAAAGTATGCCTTTTTGCAGATGATACAAAAATATGCAACAGGGTAGACATACCGGGATGGGTAAAACAAATGATTGATGACCTAGGTAGGCTTGAGAAATGGTCAAGAATGTGGCAACTACAGTTTAACGCTAAAAAATGCAAAATCATGCACTTGGGTTTTAAAAACCCAAAGGCTAAATATAGTATCAAGGGTACTATAATGGAAACTACTGAGGAGGAAAGGGATTTAGGAGTCACTATTTCAAGTGACTTGAAGGCAGGAAAGCAACGCAACAAAGCAATGAGAAAGGCAAGTCAGATGCTTGGTTGCATAGGGAGAGGCATCAGTAGCAGGAAAAAAGAAGTGATAATGCCACTGTATAGGTCATTGGTACGGCCCCATCTGGAATACTGTGCCCAGTTATGGACACCATATCTCCAGAAGGATATAAATACATTAGAGAGTGTACAAAGAAGGGCAACTAAAATGGTGCATGGCCTTCATCACAAAACTTACCCGGAAAGGCTACAAGATCTTAACATGTATAGTTTGGGGGGGACATGATAGAAACTTTCAAATATACCAAGGGTCTTAACAAAGTTCAGGAGGGAAACATTCTTCAAAGGAAGAGAAGTATTAGAACTCGAGGACATACACTGAGACTGGAGGGGGGGAGGTTCAGGGGAAATTTAAGGAAAAATTACTTCACAGAAAGGGTAGTGGATAAGTGGAATAGCCTCTCATCAGAGGTGGTAGAGGCTACGACTGTAGAGCAATTTAAACATGCTTGGGATAGGCATATGAATATCCTTACAAAGAATTAAGGTTCAAACAGGGTTGAGATTGCCTAAAGGATAAAAAAAGGGGCAGACTAGATGGACCAAGTGGTTCTTACCTGCCGTCAAATTCTATGTTTCTATGTTTACTCTATAGTTGACGTAGTACAGTATAACTGTGCTGTGTAATGATTAATCTAAATTGCTGCCAGATCAACCGGTGTGGTATGACTTGTCAACAGTCATTAGGTTTACATGACATTATCGACATGGGTGAACTGTCGACATGCTGCTTGTCGGTATGCTCAGAATGTCAACATTCATCATGTCTACCTTGATTATATGGCAATATGATGAACTGTCAACATAGCATCCCTGGTGGTGTAGTGTGTCTTTACCCTCTCCCAGTGGCATTGGCTGCTCCATCCTTCTTACAGGACCTGGCGGCCATGTGACAGTCACTCCAATGCTGAAGTGTTCTGGTGAGTATTTCTCCTCTAACCTTCCCCCGTCCTCCTAACCCCTGCAGCCCAACACAAACCTGCCACACAGCCTAACCCTCTTGGTGATGCCTTAACCCAACCATCGACATCCTGAAACTGTCCACATTTCACATAGCAATGTTTAAAATGTTGACATAGTAAACTTGTCGACCATTTAAGGATGTCAACCCTGTGCCCGTTGACAGTTTGAACCATGTCAACATGATGTTGGCATTGTGGTGTCGAGCCTATGGTCGTCAACCTTTTGACTGGAGGGTTCAGTAAGAATGACCGCCGGACTGGATGTCGGTGGTCACAATACCGATGCCTGCATCCAGATCTGTAAAATCCAAATAAGTATGTTCCCCCCGCTCTCCTACCCACTAACTCTAACCCTCCCTTCCCGCAGCCTAATCCTAACCGCCCCCTTACTGCCTAACCCTAACCTCCCCCTGGTTTTGCCTAATCATAAAAACCCCCTCCCCACAGCCTAAACCTATCCTCCCCCCTGCCCTAACCCACCCGCTACACTTACGATCGGGATGCCAGCTGTCAGGATTCCGGCATCAGTCTCCTGACATTGTCGGGATTATGGCGTCGGCATTCTGACGGGTGTCGGGATTCCAGCGTCGGGATTCCGACTGCCGGGATCTTAACCGCATCCCTGACCGGTTACTGACTAACATAATGTCAACACTAGAATATTGACATGGTTCAACATGTCAACAGGTACCAGGTTAACATCCTCATGTTCACAATGTTGACATCTAAATGACGGTTAAGGTGGGTACACACTGGCCGATATATCGGGCGTTCCATTGAACGGGCGATATGCCGCAGGTCCGTCGGCCAGTGTGTATGGGCGATATGTCTGTGAACTCCGTTGATCACAGACATATCGTGTCGGCCCCGCAGCACAGCCGACGGCCAATATATCTACCGATATATTGGCTCATCGCTGTGTGTGTACGGGCGACCAGCCGGCCGCCCGTACACATGCTGCACCAGCCGGCGGTGATTGACAGCTGAACTGGGCGGGCGTGTGTACACGCCCGCCCAATTCATGACGTCAGTCCCCGACGGATCGGCCAGCGTGTATGCACAGCACACTGCCCGATCCGTCCATAGATATATCTGCAGATCAATTGATCTGTAGATATATCTATCAGTGTGTACCCACCTTTAGGGCTAGGCTTGGGATATAGCAGGTATACTTATTGGAACGCCTGCACATTAGATGATTCCTCTGGAATGGACAGTCACATGGCCTGAAATAAGATGCTGGAGACGCCGTTGCCAGTACCAGGTAAGTAACCGCTTGTCAACATGTCATCTGTGTAGAAATGATAAATGTCAACGTGGTCACAGTTGACATATTAAACATTTAGAACCTTCATAGCACACCTTTTTAATATGGTTTCTCTTTCTGTATAAAATACAAATCTAAGAAAAATCTAATTAACTCAAGAAGAGGGTAAAGGCCAGGACACACGGTCAGAGATGTGTGCTGAGCGATCTATCACAGACCGCTCAGCACACATCTCTCCCCCCGCTCGGCACAGCATGAAGTGTGTTGAGCGAGAGGGCAGATGGATGGGGGGGGGGGGGGGGGTTGTGCTCATTTGAAATGAAATGAGCGATGTGCTAGATTGGCCTGCATGCGGGCACAATCTAACACTGGCGATAGCGACACACGGGGCCGTGCATCGCTATCGCTGGGGGGTGTACACACAAGAGATCTGTGCTTAACTTCTAAGCAATCTGGTCAGATTGCTTAAATTTTAAGCACGGATCTCTCTGTGTGTACCCCCCTAAAAGCCAGATCCATACTAAATAAATAGAAAAGGCTGTATCTACATTAAATTAACACCCCAATCTGAACGGTGGGAGAATATAACCTTCCTCTATGTACCCTCAATGCTGCCGACCCCGGTGCGCACTGACGCCTGCCTGATGCCTGCTGTACTATAATGTGACCAAGCCGCGCAGAGGGGATATCGTGCTGCAATACCTATTGGGATATGACCTAATATACCCTCCCACAAGGCGCTGATCTGGATTCTGTTCTCTCTACTCAGACAAATGACAAGGCGACGTCGCTCTGGCAACTCATCAAAAGCTAAACCCGCATTGTCACGAGCTGCGGCCTTCCGTACTTTATTTGGCACTCCCGTAACCGACCCCAATCCCTCTACACCCCCCTCTGAACCCTTGACATCGACCATAATGGAGGATAGTGCGGCTCCGGCCTCTTCCCCAAAAAAACGCCCATCTGGAATTGCCAGTAAAGACTCCGCTGACATGGCAGCAGTTCTTCTACAACTGCGCTCTCTTCCAACACGCCAAGACATACAACAAGATTTATCCAATATGGAGAAACGGATCCACGACTCTCTACAAGCAAGTCTCTCCACCATCCAATCTGATCTCTCACAAGTAGCGAATAGAGTGGTTGAATTGGAAGACCACAGGGATGAAACGGATTCTAAGCTCGCTGACCTACATGACCTCGTATCTCGATACTCTCGTACCACCACAGAAATGAGACGTAAACTAGATGATATAGATAACATAGGTAGGCGGAATAACCTGAGGGTCAAGGGTCTACCGGAAGATGTACCTCCTCAGGGCCTGGTTGCGGCATTATCTACAATATTCAATAACCTTCTTGGTGCCGACCCCAGCTCTCAAATAATGTTTGACAGAGCGCATTGAGCACTCCGACCAAAAGGAGCGCCCACAGAAAGGCCTAGAGATGTCATTTGCCGTCTGCATTATTTCCAAGTGAAAGAGTCTATCCTACAGAATCCAGACAGGCCTCGAACATCGATTTTAACGGTCACCCCATACAGATCTTCCAGGACCTCTCATGGGCAACCCTGCAACAGAGACGTCTTCTCCACCCCCTCACGGAGGCTCTCCGGAAGAAGGACATTAGGTTCCGCTGGGGATATCCTTCAAGTATCCAGGTGACCCGTGAGGGGACACGCTATGTCCTTGAGGACTATGAGGATGTCCCATCGTTTTGCTCTGCATTGGGACTACCGTTCATATCATTGCCAAATTGGACGGATCCCTTGCAACTTCCCACTACATCGCTCCCCCGCAAGGAGCCTTGGAACAAAGTGAACAACTCCAGACGCCGTAATCGAGCCGGCAAGACCGGGGAGACCTCTGGCACCCCGTGACTGTACTCGTCACGCTAAACTGTGGTATCCTTTTTACCTCGAAATTTATTATTATAAGCTCACGTTTATTCTCGTACTGTTTGTTTACTGTATGGGCTTACACTGTATTGGGAATACTTACTGCTCTCTTGATGGTGGGAATTAATTTTATACTCTGCCTTGGAGGTTCCCCGTGAGTGATGTGTAACTGGGAGATGGGGAGGGAAACGGCGGTTGTTTCCCTTTTTCTCGCTCATCTCTCTCTTGACCATGACATATCCCTATAAACTACCTATTTAATCAAGTTCTATAAATGTGTTGCACTCGCTGTCACCCTTTGAACCCCCTTCTCTGCTGTATATTTTTTAGACCATGGGATGCCTAGTCATTACCCATGGCTTTCAATGCAGAGAGTGCTATACCATGTTGTTTTTTATGTTTATGTTTTTGTTATTTTTAATTTTTTTTCTCTATGTGTAACTATCTGTGTTTCCCTTTCTTTCCTCTTGTGTCTTCCCAGCCACCCCCTCCCACCCGTATTACTGCCAACTTCAGGTTCCTCTTGGTGCTACAATATGCTGAAGCTAGGTGTTTGGTGAATCAATCAGTCGGTCAACTCCTACACTTCCCTCATTATGGCTAGCTTAAAAATTGTTTCCTACAATGTGAAAGGTTTAAATATCCCTGAAAAAAGGTCAGGCTTGCTACACACTTTACACACTGATAGGGCGGAGGTAGTTTTCTTACAGGAAACGCATTTCAAGAGGGGGGCCTCCCCGGGTCTTCGCTCTCGCTACTTTCTCAATGGTTACTTTAACGACTACTCCGGAGCGAGGGCTAGGGGTGTCGCCATTCTTTTTGCCAGGCATCTGAGATTGTTGGATGTCTCCGAAATGTTAATAGGTGATGGTAGGGGGATTCTGGTTAAGGTTACCATTGCTCATCAGACATTCACTTTTGTCAATCTTCACCTTCCTAACCAGGGCCAAACCCGGTTTCTTAGGGAATCATTGGAGTTAGTCGAACAAAACCTGGTGGGTACCTTGGTGGCGGGAGGGGATCTTAATTGGGTCCTTGACCCTCGCATGGATTCCTCTTCCGGGTCTCCAAGGATTACTCTTGGAGAATCTAGGCGGTTTAGAGCTGTTTTACATGACTTTCAGCTGGTTGATGCTTGGCGTCTTCTACACCCTTCAGATAAGGATTTTACCTTTTACTCACCCCCGCATAACTCCTATTCCCGAATAGATTACCTCTGCGTGAGCCATGCCCATCTAGATCTATTGGCTGATGCGACCATCGGCCAAATTGCATTATCAGACCATGCCCCAATCACGCTCACACTTTCTCTCCGTCATCCACCCCCCAAATACTGGCGCTGGCGGTTCAATGAACAACTCCTTCGGGACCCTGTTTGCCGAGCCCAGATTGAGAAGGCGATAGAAGACTACATCTCTTTAAATGCGACGGGTGATGTCTCCCCGGTAATATTGTGGGAGGCACATAAATGTGTGATTAGAGGTCAATGCATACAACTGGGCACACACCTGAAAAAACAGAGGGTTGAGTGTAGAAATGTCCTGCTTGAAAAAAGAAAAAAATTAGAACTGACACATAAGTCAACATTAGCGTCGGACACCTTTGCCGAACTCCAAGCAGCGAGACAGGCTCTCAATACTTTGCTCAGCGATGGTACCCGCAGGGCATTTCGTAAATGTCGACATAAATATTATAGGTGGGGAAATAAGCCCGGTAAACTTCTGGCACGTGCTCTAAGAGCTCAGAGATCTTTAACATATATATCCAAACTCACAGGTGCTGATGGGGTGTCTCGGGCCTCTGATACAGAGATAGCTGAGATCTTTCATATTTATTATTCGGCCTTATACAATTTGACCTCCACGCGGACATCGTCTGTGCGAGAGGACCACAAACACAACATACAGAAATTTTTAGATGAAATTACTTTTCCGACTCTCCCAACAGACGTTGCTCAGACCCTGGATGACCCTTTCACTGAGGAGGAATTGATGGCCGCCCTAAAGTCATCCCCTAATGGTAAGAGCCCAGGGCCGGATGGTTTTCCAGTCACATATTACAAGGCCTTCCAGGATAAACTCGGCCCCCTCCTCCTGCAGGCCTGCAATGCCATATCTTCAGCGGTCCCTCTATCGGACCAGTCCCTAAGTGCCCATATTACTGTTATTCCAAAAGATTCTAAAGATCCGACACTCCCTTCCAGCTATAGGTCGATATCGCTGCTGAATGTAGATGTCAAATTATTTGCAAAACTCATGGCTAATCGCCTTCGGCCATTATTGCCAGATATAATACACCCTGATCAGGTCGGTTTTGTTATGGACAGAGAGGCAAGGGATAATACTATCAGAGTCATTGACCTAATTGCACATGCTCAGTCAACTGATACCCCTCTCATGCTCCTCTCCACAGACGCAGAAAAGGCCTTTGATCGGGTGGACTGGGATTTTATGGAGGCAGTGCTCGGGCGCCTGGGTCTGGGAGATGTTTTCCTGCAGAGGATTCTCTCATTATATAGAGCTCCCTCTGCTCAGGTCAGGGTGAACGGCGTTCTTTCTGAACCAATATTAATTTCCAATGGCACACGCCAGGGCTGCCCACTATCACCTCTAATCTTTGTACTGGTAATAAATAATACTATGCATGGAGGCTCTGGCCCGTGCAATCAGATGTAACCCTAACATTGTGGGCCTGCGGGCGGGCAGGGACGACCATCGTCTGGCCCTCTTTGCGGACAATTTATTAGCGGTCATAACGAATCCTTGGATTTCTCTACCCAACCTTATGAAGGAATTCAGGCGATTCGGAGACATGTCAAACTTTAAAATTAACTACTCCAAATCCATGGCAATGAATATTACGCTCCCACCCACAACGGCATCACTCTTATCACAATCATTTCAATTCACATGGCAAAAATCCCATATTACATATCTGGGAGTACAAATCCCATCGGCACTCAACACTATAGCTGATATTAACCATACCCCTCTACTTCGCAAACTGAAACAGGAGATGAGGTCTTGGCTCACGCAGAGGTTCTCATGGCTAGGCCGTATAAATATAGTAAAGATGAACATTCTCCCCAGGCTTCTATATCTTTTTCAAACCATCCCTTTGAAATTTCCCCCTCAATTTTTAGCTGAAGCGCACAAGGCGATAAGTCATTTCATTTGGGGTGGACGGAAACCTAGGTTCAAACATAGCCACTTATCTAGACTGAAATCACAAGGCGGACAGCAACTGCCTATGATTTCTGCATACCATCGTGCCACACTACTACATAGGATTGTAGATTGGTCCCGCCCCAGTCCATATAGGAAACAGTGGGTCGACCTAGAGTCTTCTTCCACCAATCTCAATTTGCAAGCAGTGCCTTGGTCTCCTAAATTTAGCCGCTCCTTACATCCCACTGTGGGGCCCACTTTGGCTTTATGGCGGACGCTTCGCTACAAGATGGGAATCTCATCTAGCCGAACATCCCTTCTGCCTATCTTCGATAACCCGATGTTCCCCCCGGGAATTTCTAATACGATTGCTTCCAGATGGGAGAGGGCAGGTATATCCAGAGTAGTCCACCTGCTTGCACATGGCAAACTCAAACCGTTCTCTGAGATACAGACAGCGGGTGATATAACGGCTAAAGACTATTGGTTCTACCTCCAGGTGCATCATTTTGTCACCTCGCAGAGAGGAGAACTAGACCTTTATAAGGCTCTCACTCCCTTTGAATCCATGTGCAATCAGGAGATAGCCCCCTCGCATGGTGTCAATTTTTGCAGATGATACCAAATTGTGTAAGGCTATAAATACAGAGGAGGATGCAGAGTCTCTTCAGAACGACTTAGTTAAATTAGAAGCATGGGCAGCCAAATGGAGAATGCGCTTCAACACAGACAAGTGTAAGGTAATGCACTGTGGTAACAAGAACAAAAATTACACCTACCTACTAAATGGGGTAAAATTAGGGGATTCTGTACTGGAAAAGGACTTAGGTGTCCTCATAGATAGCAAGCTAAGCAGTAGTACCCAAAGTAGGACTGCAGCAAAGAAGGCTAATTAGATATTAGCATGCATAAAACGGGGTATTGATGCTAGGGACGACAGTATTATACTCCCGTTATATAAATCACTAGTGAGGCCACACCTTGAATACTGTGTACAGTTCTGGGCACCGTACTACAAAAAGGATATCCTGGAGCTTGAAAAGGTACAGAGGAGGGCGACCAAACTAATTAAGGGCATGTAGACGATGGAATACAAGGAAAGGCTTGAAAGACTAGGCATGTTTACATTGGAAAAGCGGAGACTAAGAGGGGATATGATCAACATCTACAAATATATAAGGGGACAATACACAGAGCTTGCGCGGGACCTGTTTTTGGTTAGATCAACACAGAGGACTCGTGGACACTCGCTCAGGTTAGAGGAGAGGAGATTCCGCACAATACAGCGTAAAGGCTTTTTCACGGTAAGGACAATACGTGTTTGGAATTCCCTGCCCGAGGGAGTTGTAATGGCGGAATCTGTCAACACCTTTAAGAATGGGTTAGATAAATTCCTATTGGACAAGGATATCCAGGGGTATGGTGCATAGTCATGCATTATAGTTCCTATAAATAGGGATAAAATGCAATGGCTGACAGCAGCATCAGTCAAAAATTTTAGTCAAATCATCATGCATAGGACACCACAAATAGGTTGAACTCGATGGACAATTGTCTTTTTTCAACCTCAGATACTATGTTACTATGTTACTATGTAGTGTCAGGAATATACAAGATTCTTTTACAGGGCTCCTTCCCTACTGTCCCTGCTTTCTGTGAGGCCTGGGATAAAGATTTAATACATCGGCGAATCAAGATCCACTGGGACACACACTACAAGGTTATGGCACAATGCTCCAATAGCCTGGACGTTGTGGAGACACAATACAAATTATTGACGAGATGGTACAGATGTCCATCTCTTCTACATAAATTTTACCCCTCAGTTTCTCCTCTATGCTGGCGATGTGGTAGGGATACTGGTACGCTGGTCCACATTTGGTGGGATTGCCCGTCAATCACCCCATTTTGGAGCACAATTACTGGTCTATCAATAAAGATTTTGGGAGGCCCAGTGCCATCAGGTCCGGATTTTTGGCTTTTATCACACTCGGAGATCCCCCTGTCTCGCTACAAGAAATCCCTTCTTAAGCACTTAAATAATGCGGCACGGGCTGTACTTCCGGTACACTGGCGATCCACTAACCCGCCGACAATATGGGAATGGTTTCAACGCGTTGATTTTTATATGCATATGGAAGATGTCTACTCTGCCGCCCTAGATAAATACTCAGACTATATTGCTACTTGGCTTCACTGGATAGAATTTAAGACCACTAAGACCTATGCTGACTTTGCACCCTGAACACACACTGAAGATGAAAGTTGTTGAAGCCTTTCCTTTGGCTTCTAAATGATTTACATTTGTGGCCTTTTCCACTCCCTCCCCCCCCTTTTTTTTTTTTTTCTCTTCCTTCCCTTTTTCCCCTTGTCCTCCCCTTTTGATTGTTTCTAAATGTATGCTGCCTCGCATTTTGTATACATGCTAAGTTAATAAGTGATGTTGTTACAAAACTGCTCTTTGTCTCAAATATTGTGACCTTTGTTGAGCATTGCACGGTTAGAGATAGCATATATACATTGGTTAATTTTTCTTTTTTCTTGACATTTCCTCTTTTTTTTTTTTTCCTTTAAGGCAACTACAGTTGCCATGCTATGCAACTATTGTTTATGTTCTGTTCTGTTTTAAGAAAATTCTTTGGCATGTATGCTGAAATTTATGGAAAATGTCTTAATATGCAAAATGAAAATAAAGAATTTTAAAAAAAAATTAACACCCCAAACAAAAACAGACTCAAACTAAATTCACACACACCCAGAAAAAGATCCACACGGAATTCACTCACACCTGAAATACTAAATATACAGTATGCTACAGAAAATCCAGATCCACATTCACACACAGGGCCTTATTCAGCTTCAGTTGCAATTTTGCAAATCGCAAATCGGCCATTATCGAACAACTACGCATGTGCTTCGCATGCATTGCGCAATCCATGATTTGCAATTTTTGTGATCGCATCTTGCCGGGATGCAATCACAGGCTGATTGACAGGTGGCGGATGATCGTGGGCGTACACATGGCATTTGCGGGGAATGGTTGAGAAAACGTAGGCATGTCATGGCCATTTTCGGGGCATGCATTTGATGTCAGCAGCGATTGCTACGACCTAAAACATGGCGTCCAGTGCGACTGCATTCATATTATTCTGAGTAGCCGTGGGTCATCCAAAACTGTTGATGGTGCTCGATTTTTGTGATGCATTCGAAATTCTGCAGCTGCATTTGCAGAATTGCAAACACATCGGCGGGCAGCTAGTTCTGTGCTGGGCGTACTTTTAACATGATGGGCGGCTCTTGCTGTGCAATTCTCAGCTGTTGCAGCTCTACTGCAATCACAGAACTGCAGATGACGCTGAATAAGGCCCACACTCAGAACTAATACTAAATATACAGAAAAGCCAGATCTATACTAAATATATGAGAAAGCAGGCTCCTATTAAATAAACAGAAAACATTAGATCCACAGGTACACAGGCACACACACACTGGCGTATTTATAATGGGTACAGTGGGTGCAGTGCACACGGGGCCCAGGGGGGGGGCCACACCGCACACCCTGCAGTCATTATTTGTTATACTTACCCTCCAGAGTCCTGCGGCGCTGCAGCAGCGATGCTGAAATCACTGGCAAAATGGCACTCCATTTTTCTGGTGTTTCGCGCATGTGCAGTAGAAAAATCACGGGGAAAATGGCTGCCACGCCATTTTCCCGGAGATCTGCGCATGCGCTGTAGACTCTGGGACAGCGCTAGGGTCCCCTAGAATCATTTTGTGGGCATGTCACTGCAAGTATGCAGTTACAATGGCTCCAACGTCTAACTTCTGGCGGCTATGCTGCGCAAAGTCAATTATCGACTGAGTCCGATGTCTGCCTCTTCATATACAAGCAGCGGACCTGAGACATCTCCAGTGGGCATCTTTATACAAATTCCGGTGGCTGCGACATTTGCATATTTTCACACAGCTGCTCTGTACTAAATCGCAGCTCTGACAGCATTTGCATCCATCTCTGAATCAGCCCCACTGACCCAATTGCATCCTGACACAGAATAAGCTTCAATTTCTTCATGTGGCAAATTACCTGCGATCGCACGTTAACACATCTGGGATAAGTTCCCAGAGCTATGGGTTAACAGCTTTACAGACTCGGCATTTAATGTGGATTTCTGTTCAACCTTCCTGTGGCTGAAATAGAAATCCACGTTTACTGCAGTCTGTGGGCTGACCGTGGGCTGACGCAGGATCTAATTTCCTGTGGCTAAATGGCCGCTGTAATTAACTGCGGCTAATTGAATCTGCCCCTTAGTGTCAGGCAGATTAACTCAAAGTGTATGAAAATTCAGGAAAGCTATTTGTCAGATTTTAGGAATTCAGTTATCTGCCTGCCGAACCCAAACTTTTTTTTTAAAAGGGGCAATGATGTAGAAGGCTAAACCATGCCTTGTACATGGTTACCCCTTAAAAAAAACATTCGAGTCCAACCGGCATCACGCATGGCCACCGAACTCGGGGCGCTATTACATCTGGCCCCATGTGCCTTCAGCTAGACTGGTCCACTTGCTTGACCTGGGTTGAATTTGCTTTTAACAACTCTTCAGATTGCTCTATAGCTTGTCCCCACCCTTCCTGCTTCTTCTTGGACACTCCTGCTCCACCTCATCTTGGTAAGAGACAAGCTATTTTCAGTGCCTAGAAATTCAAATGCAAATATTTCTTTATGAAACTGTTGAATATTATCCAGAACTGGAAAGCAAAAAAAAAATGGCTTCTATGTTTCTGACAGATACCATTGCACATGTAAATACCCTGAATGTACAAATTCAGGGTCAAATACAAAGTTGTCTAAACTTGTATGAAACTTCAGATTTTGCCAGATGATATCATAACAAATACTTTCCAACAGTTTCCATTTTTCTAGACAAGCATGCAGAATTAAACAGTTGAAGGGATACATTTCTTGTTTGTAAAATGACTTGTTGTAGAAGCCAGCATTAACTGTTTACTGCAATTTGTGCTACAGTAGCTCTTCTGTGGGATTGGAGTAGACAGGCTCTCCTTGGCTCACCATGCGCATCAATGAGCGTTACACTTTTTTATGATTCCAACACATCTGACTGTTCACTTGCTGCCTAATATAATTCTTGCCTAATATAATCCATAATAATCCCACCCATTAGCAGGTGTCATTGTAACAAGATAAGAAATGTTCTTCACTTCACCAGCTGTCAGTGGTTTTAATGTTATGGCTGATAAGTGTACTAAATCCAGGCAGCCTTATTGGCCTGTAACAATACCATAAATTGAACAGTTCAAATGTGTGTAACAAGACTGGTATGGTACGGTGACACAATGGGGATAATTCAAATGTTTGAAAAGTCGGTTGGGTGTCTGTTATCTCCTGTCTATTAGATAGGAACAAACAGACACCCAACTGACTTTTCAAACAATTGAATATCCCCCAATGTGTAACTAACTGGAGCTCAACTCCATCTTATTGGGTCTGGCGATACAGTCTTTACACCTGCCACATCCTGCTCGCTCTACCGTCTTACTCTCCAGGCATGATGGCCATTCTCCCTTCTGCTACCAGGTTTCCAATATGCCCACCAATCCAGGGACGGACACACTGCATTTTCTGCTACAGTATATATTGTGATGGCCAGCCTATTGCTGATGTAACAGTGCTTCCAAATTAGAATTTGGTTACCTGTTTAAATTCACTGAGCACTGCACAGTCCCAGAGTTATCAGATCTTTACCTTACCTCCAGATCCACTTATAACATCAGTATTGTATCAGTCTACCAGACAATTGCCTGATTTACCATCTTTGAACCTTACCTGTCCTCCGTTTCTGAAACATTGCATGTGATCCTGGCCATTGGCTTAGTCTAACTACTCTTTCATATATCCTACTTTGGTCTTCACTTGTCTGCTTCGTGGGGGTCATTTAGGTGCAATTTTTGGTACCATGCGCAGGGCCTGTTCTGCGCATAGTACGCAGGCCAACATTAATCTGTTGATTGACAGTCTGATGCCGTTTCTGGGGTTGGGAAGGGGCGGCAACGGGCTCCATGTGGAAACACAGAGATGTGTTGCTGCTGTTTAGGGGGGAGGGAAGAGGCCAGGGATCTCTGTTATAGGATGGAGATTTCCTTGCCTCTGCGATGGTTGAGTTGCACAGCGCCATGGATGCCACAAGCCGCCCGATGGTGGGTGCTTTGATCCTAGGATGCAGCTCAGATCATTAGTGCAGCAGGAGGCTGCATTTACATACAGCGCTACCACTGCTACTTCCAAGGAAGCAGTAGTGATAACAAATCCGACCGTACCTAAATGGCCCCTTGTGTGGCTGTTACCTATCACACTAGGAATCAACTCAGTGGGCCCTGACTTGCATTCCAAAAGTTCTGTGAGATCCCTTTGAATGAAACCAGTACGTTGAACATTTTTTGGCACTTGATGCACAGACTCCAATCCACTGTCTAAGAGATAGCAAGGCAAGCACACTTTTAGTCCACTCCCACGGCACTACACTGCAGCCGTCCATGCTGTATCTATGAGTGTTTAGTGCTTATAGATCTCTGTGGTCCAGACAGAAAGCTTTCCTTCCAATACCCTTGCTCATTGCCCTAAATGTTGATATAGCCTATTGGGATGGCAATCACAATAGGTGTCAGATGGAGGTATCTATTCATAAAGCAGTGAAAAGAGTGGAGAAGTTAGCCTGTGGAGAAGTTGCCCGTGGCAACCAATCAGCTGCTCCATACAATTGTATAGTATGCAAATTATAAATGTTCAATGCTGATTGGTTGGCATGGGCAACTTCTCTACAGGCTCACTTTTCACTGCTTCATGAATAGACCCCCAAATGTGAAAGTGACTGTTAGGCCACACAGAAAGTCCTTAACTAGGTTGCCAGTGTACTGGTATCAGCAGGAGCACATGTAATGCAGGGGTAGTGATATCCAGTAATAACACAGCAGTGGCTATAACAGCAGTATATCGTCTCACCTACGGGAGCTAAGTTCTGTGTAACTTCACAGCACTGTCACACTTTACACACTAATAATGGCGCTGCGAGCACATGTTCAGTAGCCTAGCAGTGACGTCTTCAGATCAGAGGTCAGACCTGTCAGTGCCTTTGGGTCCTAGTGCCCAGTATGTATACAGAATAGGAGATGGTGCCAGAGTGCAGAGTGCGCTGATCTTTAAAACTAAATAACACTTCTAATATCTACAGCAGAGATTGTCACGGGCCACACAGGCACTCCAACCTTCAAAAGGGCCACATGCTACCCTTCAGTTCAAGCATTATTACTCATCTCAAAGCCCAGCATGACCCTTATTTTCTCCAATATTGCCCCATGTGCCAAACAAATGTATTGACACTCCGACCCCCAAATGTATGCCAAAACTTTGTAACATGTAACTCAGGCCTCCTACATGCCACTCAGATGTCCCCACTTGCCCCTTAGACTTACTCTCAAACCCTTAGAACCTCCCTACTTGCCAGTGTGAGTTACCTACATGCCCATCAGACCTCCCCTCACATGCCACAATATATCCCTGTCACACAGCCCCCAGTATCCATAAGTAGGGTATTAGACATGTAATATTACGAAGTATGTGCTTTATATCATGTAACTATCTTAAATATTATACCCAGTAAGGCCTTGCAAACTGCTGTGGAACTACAAGTCAAAGCATGTTTATAGAATCCCCAGACGTGTTCCCAGAATTCTTATTTGACATGCATGCAGAAGGTGTTAACTGTCTAAGATGGCTAAAAAAAATAAAATTCATTTTTGTGGGAAGGAGGAAGCTCTGGACCTCTGGTATGTGGTGTGTCTATAACATAGTTTTTAAAATAATTATTTTTATATACTGTACATTTGTTTCTTTCTGTTTTACATTAAATGGAAACCACAAAATGCTCTGGTTTTGCACTTCTGTTCCCCGATGAAACTCAGCAGGGAAGTGTATCACGTTGCTCTTGCATTAAATAAATATTCTCACATACAAAGTTGCCACATATTTTAAAGACAGTCCTGATATCCACTCACTTTTATACGAGATGCAGCAAAGCTAAAAATTGCATCTAAACCTCAGAAAATGCTGTTTATATGGGCATAATAAGTAAGGGGAACTACTGTGTGGCATAATGTGCACGGGGCACTACTACTGTGTGGATTAATGTGTAAAGGGCACTACTACTGTGTGGCGTATTGTGCAAGAAACTCTACTACTGTGTGGCATAAAGTGAAAGAAGCATTACTACTGTGTGGCATAATGTGCAAGGGGCACTACTACTGTATGGCTTAATGTGAAAGGGGACTACTACTGTGTGGTGTAATGTTCAAGGGACACTACTGTGTGGCTTAATGTGTAAGAGGTACTACTACTGTGTGGTGTAATGTTTAAGGGGCACTACTACTGTGTGGTGTATTGTGCAAGAAACTACTACTGTGTGGCATAAAGTGAAAGAAGCATTACTACTGTGTGGCATAATGTGCAAGGGGCACTACTACTGTATGGCTTAATGTGATACTGTATGGCTTAATGTTCAAGGGGCACTACTACTGTGTGGTGTAATGTTCAAGGGGCACTACTACTGTGTGGCTTAATGTGTTAGAGGCACTACTACTGTGTGGCTTAATGTTAAGGGTCACTACTACTGTGTGGCGTAACATGTAAGGAGCACTACTACTCTGTGGCATAATTTGAATTGGGGGTACTATTATGTTGCCATGCCCCTTACCCACAAAACATGCCCCTTTTTGGTGTGTGTCCCTTTGGCATGTGCTGTTCCTATTTTAAGTAAGGTGGTTCGGGAGGGTTGGCGGGGGGCACCAATGCTTTTCTTGGAGCATGGCACCAAAATGTCTTATTATGGCTTTGCTGTTAAGCTCTTGTCTAGGGCAGCCTCTTCTCAGAGCTACTGTGCTGGCATGAGCTCTTTAACGAATGAGGCTGAAGAAAACATTCCTCATTGCTGCAATATGTGGCAGGAGTGATAATTAATTGGGAAGCATAGCACTTTAAAAAAATGGTCACATTTGGTGTAGTATCTAGGCACAACGGACATATTGTAATGTATATTGGTTTTGTGATCTCCGGTCGTCCTATACTGAACATAGAAAATCCTTCTTTATTTGAGTGTAATTAGCATTTGCAATAGCTGTAATTGTATATGCTGGTGTTTAATTAAGTGACCTGTGGTTCATTTTCATAGCAGGGTAGGAAATACTTGGTGACATCATTCTATATGGAATTAATTAATAGGTTAATTTAACTGTTGCACCCCAAACCTGTTTTATCATATATCATTAATAAGGCCATGGAAAAAGAGGAACATCTGTAATTAGGAAGTAAAACTGAATTTAATTTCATGGTGTTATACTAGTCATTTGTTTACCAATGTTATTATAGTTGAAAGGAACATTTATAATTACTGCAAAACCTATTGGTGTCATTTACAAGCAAATGCAAAGTGTGTATTTTATTATTATTTTTAGTTATTTATATAGCGCATACATAATCCACAGTGCTTTGAGAATATTTTACAATTCACATGAGTCCCTGCTTCAGTGGAGCTTGCAGTCTATGGGGCTGATTCAGAGGTGGACGGTACAGTGATTGGGGTAAATTTACTAAGGTGGGAGATTTTTAGAACTGGTGATGTTGCCCATGGCAACCAATCAGATTCTACTTACCATTTATCTAGCTGCTTCTAGCAGATAGTAGATATAATCTGATTGGTTGCTATGGGCAACATCACCAGTTCTAAAAATCTCCCACCTTAGTAAATTTACCCCATTGTCTCAGTTTTGAGCTTTTTTCTGATCTGATTATGAGCAGGGGCTGTATTGTGCTGATTAGATGTAATGACGTCAGATACAGTGCGGTTGCAGACCATCAGGTGAGCGACAGTCTGCAGCCGTTTGGGGGCGTGGAGGTGGACAATTCTAGAAAATGAATGTGTTTTCAGGTGTGGCGAAACCAGTGGCTGTAAACACAACTTTACTGGCCCCAGCTGCGTGGTCTGGCCGAACATTCTGAGTAACCGGAGGGTTACTTTCAGTTTAATCTCAATATTTTCATAAATAATGGTAAATGTCCAGAGTCAGATCTCACAAAATTTCATGCCCACTACAGCACTTGTGTCAAACATAAAAACATTAATGTCCACCTCTCTGTATGCTGCCACATACCACTTTGTATACAGATTTAGGGCCATATTTATGAAATCTGGATAGGGATTGTCGAAGTCAAAAATATTACATAAAGAGAACATACAAACTACACACATTTAAGTCGCTATACTTGCAAATACGTGCAGCGAGCACAGCCATATATGGTTTCACACGCATTTACACGGACATGCCACAGAGATGGATTCGACACTTATTTCATGCAGTACATAATTATAATAATATCAAGCGCCAGACATCATGATGATTTAAAATTATCTAATGAATTAATGTCATGTATGTGTATTATTTGAACGAAACCAGATACACCTGTCATATTTACTATTAAAACAACCAGCTTAATGTGTAGATTAATTTGATACTTGTTATTAAGTTGTAGGACATTGCAGCGGATAATTATGATTGAATGTATAAAAGCTAAAATAACTTTTATTTGAACAATAGAAGTTCCAAACAGGAAACTCAGGCCAGCCCCTTTGGACGTCCCCAAGGGCTGAGCATGTTCAGCACATACAAAGAAACTAGTGACTCAATCATGAATGAGAGAGAGTCCCCTCCCCCAGAAACTAGATAATACTCTGCTGACCACACAGGAAGTTAGTTCCTTTTTGGTCTCAGAGGGAGATGGAGGTCTTGCATGATTTTACAGAGGAAAAGATAAATATTGTGATATCTGCGCAAAAAATACAGTGTTAAAAAAGCAGCATATACACTTAGAGAAAAAATCACCAAATTTTTCAGAAAAAATACAGTACGTGGTAAATAAAATGTACAATTGCGCTTACACTGTATATGATGAAACGGTTCTAGATGTGGAGTTCACATGTAGTCAAACGTATGGAACACTGAATTATAGGGGAATGAACCCCTATGGAGTATAACTATAAAAAAGAATAACACAATAGTGCAAATAGGCTAGTAAAAGGTGAGATTTCCTTTAATGATCTGTATGTTCAACTCACAGACACAGGTTGTTAGAGAGCGTATCACAATAAAGATGGTTCACAGCTAAGGATAGTCAAAACGAATCCATAATTCTTTCTTGTGATAAGATGGAGACGACTGTAATGGAATAAAAAAGTGCAATAGTGCAAAACCGAATGTGCAAATGAACAATTTAATTAGCACCAAGTACACTCACAAACAAAGATTTAAAAAAGCTTGTAGAAAATTGGATGGAAGGAGTCACATATACTTATCAAGAGATAAGTGTCCACAGATGTCCCACAGTGTTCCGGATACTCAGGGGAATTTTCTCAGGGATACTCCGATTCCAGACAGTTCCAGGATAGCCACAGCTGCTTAATGCATTTCGAACCGACGGGTTCTTCCTCAGAAGCGTTTAGTGGCTAGATTAGTTTAGAGGGTGTATATATACCCCCTCTAGTTTCTTTAAACAATTTCAGGTGTTTACCAAAATAATATCAGGTGTATGTTAACATCCATCAATAACGTGGACAGGAAGCGGCGGCATGCGTTCCACAGCATGACACGTCACTTCCTGTCCGAAAGTCAGGGCCAGAGACGCGGCGTACCAGGAAATTACACAGGGACCCACATGACGCACTCCTTCATACGGCGCGTCACTTCCTGTACATTGCATTCAAACAACACAATGCAGGTGGAAGTTATGCGTTCCAAATTACGGACCCACGTGGCGCGCTCCTTCATGTGGCGCGTCACTTCCTGTACATCGTGGAACACAGTGCAGATGGAAAGTATGCGTTCCATCGTACGTCGCGTCACATCCTGTTAATTGCGAGAAAACTACACAATACAAATATAAAAATATACTTTTAAATCATATAGTTAAGCGTTCTAGTAATGTCCACATATCCTGATGTATGCGTTTCAAAAAAAGCGAGGGATATTCCAAACGGGTGGCTGAGCGGCATTAAGAGATAGAACCACATATCTCAAATGTTTGTTAGAAAGTCCAATGTATCCAAGTAGGTGGTACCCAAAAAAGAAATAAATAACAGGTCTCAGATACAAGATGGAAAAAACATACAGTACAATGAATAAAACTAAGGTACAGCATTTTTTGTTAAAACACATAAAAGACACATAAAAATTTCTAGGTTAAAAACCACTTCATTTCGAAATCTGTGTTTAAACCCTTAGGTTGCAAAGTACCTAAATTAAAAATCCATCTCATTTCCGACTTCGCCAGCCTACTTTCCATGTCTCTAGTTTTCCAGGTTGGCTTAATCTGTTGGATACCTAAAAAAATTTTTATAAAACATTCTTTCTTGTCATGATGATTTTTAAAATGATTAGAAAGTGAATGAGATTCAAGACCTTTACGAATATTGTATATATGTTCGGCAAGACGTGTTTTTAGATTCCTACTTGTCTTGCCGACATATACAAGGCCACAAGTGCACTCAATAATGTAAATAATATTTTTAGAATGGCAAGTGATAAAATCTTGAATATTGTGGGTTTCCCCATTTACAGTAAAATTAACAAATTTATTTTGTGGGCTTTTTACTGTCCGACACATTAGGCATTGTCCACACCTATGGAAACCCTTCGTTCTATTGCTAACTCGAAACCCATCATCAAGAGTGCTCCTAACTAATTTATCTTGCAGCGATGGAGCTTTTCTGTATATGAAAGTTGGACCTTCAGGAATAATTTTTCCTAAAATTGGGTCCTTTTTTAAAAGATGCCAATTTTTCTTAAATTTTTTTTCAATATCCTTAAAAAGAGGATTATATTGGCTTATAAAGGCCCAGTTAGTCTTATTGTCATCAAAAGTTACTTGTTTGGGCTTCTGTAAGAGCAGATCTTCTCTTTTTATGTTATCAACTTTGCTCTGTGCCTTTTCAAGTAATCTTTCAGAGTAACCTTTGGACAAGAATCTCTCGGAGGTTTCTTTTATTTGGTTCTCACATACCACTGAATCAGTGCAATTTCTTTTTATTCTCATAAATTGGCCAATTATGATGGTGAGAACTTTCTCTTTCTATGTAGCTGTTTGAATCAGTCATTTTTCTAAACGTCTTTGTTTTAAAGACGCCATTTTCTACATAGATACATAGATCTAAAAAAGAGATTTTATCAACACTAATATTAAAAGTTAGACGGATGTTATAGTCATTAGTATTTAGTTGGTTTGAGAAGGCAATAAGGCTTTCTTCACTGCCATTCCATAGGAACAAGATATCATCAATATATCGATGCCAGGATACCAGACTCGTCCCCAGTTGGTCTTCCTTGAAGATCGTGAGATCCTCCCAATATGCCATATAGAGATTGGCATAACTGGGGGCGAATCTGGTACCCATGGCAGTGCCCACCTGCTGGACGTAATAGGTTCCATCAAAATAAAAATAGTTATTATCTAAAATAAACGAGATGGCATCTAAAATGAATTTCTTAGTTACTTCATCATAATTGCTTTTATTAAGGAAATAGGACACAGCCTGAATGCCCTTTTCTTTACTGATGATCGTATATAATGTGCTTACAACAGCACTACACAAAATACTTGAATCGGTGTGAGTAAATTTATCAATAATTCTCAAGGTGTCACCAGTATCTTTTAAGTATGCTGGAGTTTCTAATACTAAGGGCTGTAAAAAGAAGTCAATTAGTGCTGACAAATTGGAAGTCAGGCTATTACAGCCCGATATAATAGGGCGACCGGGAGGGTGGAGGGGGTCCTTGTGAATTTTAGGCAAAACGTAGATGGTTGGAACAGAAGGTTCTTTTATATTGAGAAATTCATGTTCCTTTTCGTTTATTACACCATCTTGTAGTGCTTTGGTGGTTAGCACAAGTAGTGCATCGCTAATTTTCTGTGTTGGATCCGATTTTAATTTCCTATATGTATTGCCTGATTTTAGCTGTTTCATAATTTCTGCTACGTAGTCTGATTTGTTCATAAGGACCACCCCCCCACCCTTGTCAGCCGGTTTTATGATGATGTTTTTGTCATCCTTTAGAGCCCTGACTGCTTCATACTCTTTTTTTGATAGATTACATTTTACCCTTTTCTTTCTTTTTAGTAACTTTTCAATTTCATCATTGATGATTTCATTAAAGCAATTAATAAATTTACCTCTTTCGAAGGTGGGGTTAAAATTTGATTTATTTTTAAATTTGTCCCTACCCGAATGGGTGTTGGTATCTGAAGTGTTCTCTTTATTTGCAAAAAACTTTTTTAGGGTGACCTTTCTGATGTATTTCTGGGTGTCTATGTATAGATTGAACGGGTCAATCTGTCCAGTTGGGGCAAATTTGAGTCCCTTCTGTAATACCCTTATTTCTATTGGGGTTAGAATTCTGCTACTCAGATTAAAAAATTTTCCTAAACATTCTGACTGTTTGGATATATTATCTTTATTTTTTGTTATAGTTTTTACTTGGACTATTCTGGGAAATATCTACGTTAGAGCAATATCAAATGTCCAAAATAATCCCTAAGGGATTAAAAATTGTTAAACCACCATCATTTGCAGTGTCCAGTGATAACTTTAAGAAAGATTGGGAGACTATCTTGGACAATTGCTCTTGCGCTCTCATAGACTTAGTTTTGAAGGAAAGGAGAGAAACACTTAAATCCCTAAATATAGAAATCTCCAATCTACACACAATCGTCCACCCATTTCGGGAATTGGACGACTTTAGAAAGGCGGAGAGTGAATTATTGTATAAAATAAAAAGAAATACTAAAGAGCTTCGTGATAAAAAAAGCAAGAAATATCAGAGGGACTTAAAACTCTTGAATAAAGATTGTGACCAAGAATCTACCATACAGGAAGTAGAACCAATTAATCCCCCAAAAAAACTTCAGAACACCCGTTCCTTCAAAGCCAGTAAAATGAGAGTAGAACCAAGTCCCAAATGGGAAAGGATTCCCAGAAATTATCAACACAATGATAGATTTCAGTATAACAGACCTAATTTCAATAGAGGGACAAAACACACTCATTGGAATAACAATAGGTCCCAGTATAGAGAAAATTGGAGAACGAATCGTTATCCAATTAATGAAACTTATGAGCAGAATACTAAACCGCTGAGAACCTTTAATAGGTATCAGTCATTTAACCCCATCACTCCTCCACGTAACCAATCCCCTTTTCAGTGGGATCAAAGACCGATGAGAATAAGATAAACCATAACCAGACACAAAATATTAACATTCCAAAAATAAAGAATAAAAAAACTAAACGTGGAAAAAGAGCTGGCAATAAGAAAGTCCAAGTAAAAACTATAACAAAAAATAAAGATAATATATCCAAACAGTCAGAATGTTTAGGAAAAATGTTTAATCTGAGTAGCAGAATTCTAACCCCAATAGAAATAAGGGTATTACAGAAGGGACTCAAATTTGCCCCAACTGGACAGATTGACCCGCTCAATCTATACATAGACACCCAGAAATACATCAGAAAGGTCACCCTAAAAAAGTTTTTTGCAAATAAAGAGAACACTTCAGATACCAACACCCATTCGGGTAGGGACAAATTCAAAAATAAATCAAATTTTAACCCCACCTTCGAAAGAGGTAAATTTATTAATTGCTTTAATGAAATCATCAATGATGAAATTGAAAAGTTACTAAAAAGAAAGAAAAGGGTAAAATGTAATCTATCAAAAAAAGAGTATGAAGCAGTCAGGGCTCTAAAGGATGACAAAAACATCATCATAAAACTGGCTGACAAGGGTGGGGGGGTGGTCCTTATGAACAAATCAGACTACGTAGCAGAAATTATGAAACAGCTAAAATCAGGCAATACATATAGGAAATTAAAATCGGATCCAACACAGAAAATTAGCGATGCACTACTTGTGCTAACCACCAAAGCACTACAAGATGGTGTAATAAACGAAAAGGAACATGAATTTCTCAATATAAAAGAACCTTCTGTTCCAACCATCTACGTTTTGCCTAAAATTCACAAGGACCCCCCTCCACCCTCCCGGTCGCCCTATTATATCGGGCTGTAATAGCCTGACTTCCAATTTGTCAGCACTAATTGACTTCTTTTTACAGCCCTTAGTATTAGAAACTCCAGCATACTTAAAAGATACTGGTGACGCCTTGAGAATTATTGATAAATTTACTCACACCGATTCAAGTATTTTGTGTAGTGCTGATGTCAGCACATTATATACGATCATCAGTAAGGAAAAGGGCATTCAGGCTGTGTCCTATTTCCTTAATAAAAGCAATTATGATGAAGTAACTAAGAAATTCATTTTAGATGCCATCAAGTTTATTTTAGATAACTATTTTTATTTTGATGGAACCTATTACGTCCAGCAGGTGGGCACTGCCATGGGTACCAGATTCGCCCCCAGTTATGCCAATCTCTATATGGCATATTGGGAGGATCTCACGATCTTCAAGGAAGACCAACTGGGGACGAGTCTGGTATCCTGGCATCGATATATTGATGATATCTTGTTCCTATGGAATGGCAGTGAAGAAAGCCTTATTGCCTTCTCAAACCAACTAAATACTAATGACTATAACATCCGTCTAACTTTTAATATTAGTGTTGATAAAATCTCTTTTTTAGATCTATGTATCTATGTAGAAAATGGCGTCTTTAAAACAAAGACGTTTAGAAAAATGACTGATTCAAACAGCTACATAGAAAGAGAAAGTTCTCACCATCATAATTGGCTGGAAGGGATTCCTTTTAGCCAATTTATGAGAATAAAAAGAAATTGCACTGATTCAGTGGTATGTGAGAACCAAATAAAAGAAACCTCCGAGAGATTCTTGTCCAAAGGTTACTCTGAAAGATTACTTGAAAAGGCACAGAGCAAAGTTGATAACATAAAAAGAGAAGATCTGCTCTTACAGAAGCCCAAACAAGTAACTTTTGATGACAATAAGACTAACTGGGCCTTTATAAGCCAATATAATCCTCTTTTTAAGGATATTGAAAAAAATTTTAAGAAAAATTGGCATCTTTTAAAAAAGGACCCAATTTTAGGAAAAATGATTCCTGAAGGTCCAACTTTCATATATAGAAAAGCTCCATCGCTGCAAGATAAATTAGTTAGGAGCACTCTTGATGATGGGTTTCGAGTTAGCAATAGAACGAAGGGTTTCCATAGGTGTGGACAATGCCTAATGTGTCGGACAGTAAAAAGCCCACAAAATAAATTTGTTAATTTTACTGTAAATGGGGAAACCCACAATATTCAAGATTTTATCACTTGCCATTCTAAAAATATTATTTACAATATTGAGTGCACTTGTGGCCTTGTATATGTCGGCAAGACAAGTAGGAATCTAAAAACACGTCTTGCCGAACATATATACAATATTCGTAAAGGTCTTGAATCTCATTCACTTTCTAATCATTTTAAAAATCATCATGACAAGAAAGAATGTTTTATAAAAATTTTTGTAGGTATCCAACAGATTAAGCCAACCTGGAAAACTAGAGACATGGAAAGTAGGCTGGCGAAGTCGGAAATGAGATGGATTTTTAATTTAGGTACTTTGCAACCTAAGGGTTTAAACACAGATTTCGAAATGAAGTGGTTTTTAACCTAGAAATTTTCATGTGTCTTTTATGTGTTTTAACAAAAAATGCTGTACCTTAGTTTTATTCATTGTACTGTATGTTTTTTCCATCTTGTATCTGAGACCTGTTATTTATTTCTTTTTTGGGTACCACCTACTTGGATACATTGGACTTTCTAACAAACATTTGAGATATGTGGTTCTATCTCTTAATGCCGCTCAGCCACCCGTTTGGAATATCCCTCGCTTTTTTTGAAACGCATACATCAGGATATGTGGACATTACTAGAACGCTTAACTATATGATTTAAAAGTATATTTTTATATTTGTATTGTGTAGTTTTCTCGCAATTAACAGGATGTGACGCGACGTACGATGGAACGCATACTTTCCATCTGCACTGTGTTCCACGATGTACAGGAAGTGACGCGCCACATGAAGGAGCGCGCCACGTGGGTCCGTAATTTGGAACGCATAACTTCCACCTGCATTGTGTTGTTTGAATGCAATGTACAGGAAGTGACGCGCCGTATGAAGGAGTGCGTCATGTGGGTCCCTGTGTAATTTCCTGGTACGCCGCGTCTCTGGCCCTGACTTTCGGACAGGAAGTGACGTGTCATGCTGTGGAACGCATGCCGCCGCTTCCTGTCCACGTTATTGATGGATGTTAACATACACCTGATATTATTTTGGTAAACACCTGAAATTGTTTAAAGAAACTAGAGGGGGTATATATACACCCTCTAAACTAATCTAGCCACTAAACGCTTCTGAGGAAGAACCCGTCGGTTCGAAATGCATTAAGCAGCTGTGGCTATCCTGGAACTGTCTGGAATCGGAGTATCCCTGAGAAAATTCCCCTGAGTATCCGGAACACTGTGGGACATCTGTGGACACTTATCTCTCTTGATAAGTATATGTGACTCCTTCCATCCAATTTTCTACAAGCTTTTTTAAATCTTTGTTTGTGAGTGTACTTGGTGCTAATTAAATTGTTCATTTGCACATTCGGTTTTGCACTATTGCACTTTTTTATTCCATTACAGTCGTCTCCATCTTATCACAAGAAAGAATTATGGATTCGTTTTGACTATCCTTAGCTGTGAACCATCTTTATTGTGATACGCTCTCTAACAACCTGTGTCTGTGAGTTGAACATACAGATCATTAAAGGAAATCTCACCTTTTACTAGCCTATTTGCACTATTGTGTTATTCTTTTTTATAGTTATACTCCATAGGGGTTCATTCCCCTATAATTCAGTGTTCCATACGTTTGACTACATGTGAACTCCACATCTAGAACCGTTTCATCATATACAGTGTAAGCGCAATTGTACATTTTATTTACCACGTACCATGATTTTACAGAGGAAAGAGAGAGCGAGAGAGTCATATGGAGGGACAAATTTATATGAGAAAGATATGGTATTGTATTGCTGGCAGTTAAATGTAACTATATGTAACTGTGTTTTAACTATGTTTTAACTGCTTACTGTGTGAGAGTAACCATGTAACTATAGGTATACTGTACTTTGTAATATATATTGAATCCATATCCTTTTAATAACAAATATATACATCAATGAGCTTTGGAACTCAGATAATGTGTGGGTGTATTGTTTTCTCTTATGGGATGCAGTGTTTTGCGATGTATAGCGCACAGTCATAGGATATGGTAATAAGAGGTGCAGGCATTTACAATATATATTAGAGCGGGCATTTGAAATATTTGTGAGAAATCAATTTGGCATTCTTAAATGAGGGCTCTTACGGGATATCAGGGTCTTAATGATGCACTGTACATTACAAACGCTGCTGTAATTGACCGGCTCCAATGGACGCATTGAGAAGCTGATGAAAATAACATCCACGTTAATGTATTGTTGTGGTATCAGTAAGCCGCTGATATGAAATTCAAGGGACAATGCATTTCTCATAAAATTTAAGATGCTAAAATGTATTTTTATTGTTGCAAAACAAGGTTCAAATAAGTCATATTGTGCTTGATTCAGATTGGATTGCTTATCTGTTATGTAGGGTTAAAAGTACATTTAAAAGTTGCTGCATAGCCTTGATATAGTTTTTATTTTTAACTCAGGCCTAAAATAACTTCTGATGCTTGAATGATGTTTGATTTCTTTGTGACAAAGGAAGCCGCATGGTCTGTCCTCCATTTTGGACTAACCACATGGCCTGTCCACCATTTTGTGTAACCCTCATGGATGTGGAAGGGGGAGGAGCAGCGGCCATTTTGGGAAGGTCATTTTTCTAAATGGCTGATTTTCAGTCTGCTCAGAATAATCAGCTTTCCTTGGTCACATGAAACACGATTTATGAGTTACCAATGCATTTATGTAACCCATGCCATAGTCAATTACAAATAGTTTCAATGGGGCCTAGTGAAAGTTAATATTGAGATGAATACTTGATGTAAGAATTACACACAGATATAAACAAAGTTGTTGTTTTTTTTTTTACCTCTAGGATTTAGTAACTCTGCTTGCTAGTTTAGGCTAGCCATTGAAATGTTAATTAACCTGTCCCACTACCCTCTTCAACAGGCATATGAACCTCCGTTGATATGCAACTTAGAAGTACTGAATGGGTAAATGAGTCTCAGGAGACCAGTGAATGGTACATATATATAATTATTATAATTATGTGTGTGTTTATAGCAATGTATGTTCTGCAAGATGGCTATCCAATCTGAATCATATCATTTAAATGATTGATCATTGCTAGATTCATTTAGACCTGTGTGAAACCGGAGATATTTGTTGCTATATAGTTAAAAATAAAATAAGTATTTAAGGAGGTAAGAGTAAAATCACAAAATGCATTTCTGGCCCAGTAGTAAGAGGGTTAAAACGGAACAAGTGTGGATTGTGTTTAGTGGGCAATAGTAGTTTTATTGCTCACATTTATAGAAACCAAAGAATGAATAATTATCAGTGCGCTCTAGGAATAGGCAGCTAATTGATGTACAAATCACACAGAGGTAACTCTCATATATACCTCCACCAAGAGAAAAGATCTCAAGCAAACTGCAACAAAATGTGATAATACATACAAGCGCCCATATGGAGGGACCAACTGTAGTACAGGATTCCTCCGGATGATTTTCAATGTTATATAACAAAGAAAAAGTGCATATAGTGATGTACCGTTTAAAAATGTAATATACAATCACATATAACAACAGAACAATAAAAAAATCAGTGCATGGTATCCAAGGTTCAGAGAATCCAAAGTGCGTAATTACCAGCAGTAAATAAGAACTGTCTCACGGCAGTTCTAAGAGCATGAGGATTTATTTTCCACGGCAACTGCGGCTGTAGCTTCCTCTGTCTTCTGGTCCGTTTTCAAACGCACACGGTGTCCCCTTGGATATAAAATATTTATAGAATTGTATGATTTGTGCTATTGCGGACGTACGGTTTTGTACACGTGTCGTGGACAAAGTACGGACCTGCACACGCGGCGTAAGAGACGCACAGTAGCGTGTTTACGCAAATTGCGTAAGAAGTACGGTCGCTAAGTACAAATTACACAATAGTTCGTTTAGTTTAAAGGCGGGACAGTAGCCACGCTACAATAGCACCAAACTACCCGGTTTCTAAAGAAATTTAATATAAAAACAAAATTTAGTATAAATAAAAAAATGTAATTGCCTCTGGGGGTAAAGCTGCCAACTTGAATGAATCCTAATTTTCTGTACAGAAAAACCAAGTATACCTGAGTGAGCGAACGTAGGAGTGAGTGAAATTCGAACCCAGTAATTTGGGATCCCGTCGTTCGGTACATCAAGTGAGTGGAGGCTTGGTGGCGTGAGAAGACTGACTCACGTTAGTATAAGGTTTAATACGCAAATCGTGAGGTGATTTGTAGAGGAGCGTGATAGTGCATTGTATTGCAAAGTATTGAAGTTAAAAGGTTTTTTTTTGTTGGTATTACGCTCCGGACTGAGGGTCCCAGTTTGTACAACGACCCGTGGTCGTACGACAGATAAGTAACAAGTACCTATATGCTGTGCGATTGGACCGCACATTTGTGGGTGCGATAGATAGTGCAACTTGATATCCTTTTTACGAGCTTTTGCGTAAAATCGCGGTATCATTAGCGCTGCATAGAGCATACGCAAGCGTGATTTGTGTATAACAAAGTGCATAGGGAGTTTTCGCTGGTCTCTCTCAGAAAAATCTCCAACGGCCGATACTTTACTGGAAAGGGTAAGTTATTCCTAAAAACTTCCAGTAAATATAGGTCAGATAGGGCCCTAGGTTGGGTACATTGCCTTCGATATCGACAGTGTATGGTAGTACTGGCCAACGTGGGCGGTAAGTGGGTGAAAGCGTTCTAAGAACTTTCACCGTCTATTCGTATTTTGCATTGGGGATTGTGTAAAAGGAAAAAGCCCGTGATGGGATCCAATTGCACAAGCGGTGGACGTTTTGTAACCGGGGTTCAGGTTGAAGAGCCACGGCCCATGGGGCCAGCGAGGTTTGTTATGTGTGGGAAATATGGTCCACACACGGAAGGCTTTTTGTCTGAATGGGAATGTATGACTGACAAAGATAGGGTACCATTCCCTAAGGTGAGCAGCTTTGAACCAGAGGTATTGCAGAACTTAAGGATAAGAATATGTCTGATAAAATCCCGAAAACAAAGGGTCAGACATACAAATTGTTTAAACCTGTGACAGCAAGAGGGGTTGGCGAGTTTGATCCTAAGGTATTGCAGGTGGTATGTTTAACCAAAGTCATAAAAGACAAGAATGGAAATATAAGAACTGTTTGAACTTGTAGCAACAATAAATAAGTAGGAAGAAAAAAAAAGAGAATGCAAGTACACGCCTTATGTAGATGTGGAAGCTATTACGGCCAGCATACAAACTATAGAAAATAATAAAAATATGAAAAATATGACTGTAACCTATATATGTACTAATGAATGTTGAAGTTTTATTTAGGAGGAGAAGGTGACCTGATCGTTTTCAGCCATTTCTCATGCACCCAGAGGAGTATCCAACCGGTAAAAGAAGAGCAGTAGCCTGTGGGGGAAGTGGCTGAGAGCAATGGAACAGGTAAGCATGGTATCATTCTTGTACATATATAGTAAAACCCAAAAATAAAACAAAAAAAATCAAGAAAGTAACATCAGAAATGGAGAAAAACCAGTCTGCACATTAGTATTTGCCAGTAGGAAAGCGGACAGAGACAAGGTAACCCCAGGGTATTTCTTTCAGTTACCATATAATAAGTATTCCTAGTAATGCCCCTAGTAAAGATGAGCTTGGAAATGTTTGTTGGACCACGCACAGTCCCTTAATACGGGATGAGAAGGATTGAATGAAATACTTTGCATGACCTAGAAGCTTGTTAAAAATTTTTTAGTTTTTTGTCTTTTGCAGAAATAGAAAACTCCATCTGGATAAGACCACTGGTAAACACTAATTCGGCAAATGGGAGGTGGCTGTCTCTGTGCAAATGGACGGGCTCAATAAGGCATTAAGTGTCAGGGTGCAGACTTCTTTGCAAAATTGGAAAGGTCACAGTAGCTAATCTTAGATAGTGTGCTATTAAACATCACAAGAATAGTGTTAGGCGCAGAGAACAACAGGTGGAGAGGTTGAGGATGGTAAGTATACTGGCACATACAGGAAAGACCCATCAGTCCAAACCCCAGATCCCTAATGGTCAATAATATGTTACACTTGTAGGAAGGAAGGGCATTTTGCCAGAGATTGTAGGAGTAGTAGGACACATAGTCAATATAGATCCCCTAGACAGAAAACACAAGCCAAATTATTAAACACATAGACGGGACCAAGGGACATGTAGTAAGGAATCATAAGCCATATAGAAAACACAGATTCGGTTAATGGGAAGAACAGAATAAATGCAACTTACTAATGTTACATTTCACTGTTCTAGATGCATGTCCATCACAGGTAGAGGAAATTAACTCACAGATACCGGGTTCCCTATGAACTTAGGATGGACAGGACACTGGATTGATGGCTGGGATAGTCCCAGTAGAGATAAGAAACACAGATTTTTTTTTTTAAGGGGAGTAGACCAAGTAGAGAATCACTTCCCCGTAGTGCCCAATCCAGTTGTCAAATTTTTATAAGATCTTCTCCACCTCTACAAACTCATCTGTCACCAACCTCTATTCTGTTTCTCTACAGTTTCCTCTTCATCTTTTGCGTTCACACAGGGTGGTACAATACATGGACCCAAGTACAGTTCAAACTCCACATGCCTAGGTCCTTCAGAGTTCTGCCCAAACCCAGTATATCTCAACAGCACGATAACACCAGTATTACTGCAGTGTGCCTTGTCATGCACAAAGGGTGGAGAATGGGAATACCGGTGAAGGGAAATTTTGTATAGACACTGATATGCCTGTTGGTGAATGGCAAACCTGACATTTTCTTTTTCATTTTCTTCTTCTTTCTCTCTTCTAGAGATATTTATTTTTTCTTTCTTTCCCGCTGACAAACATTTTCTTTCAGGATATTCTATTTTTGCGAGGTTTTTTTATGAGGAGTCGAGTGTGGGACTGGAACTGGTTCTGTAGGAAGGAGTGATCTCCTTATAGGATCCCAGGATTAGCCGATCAGTTTGTTAAAATCAGAGAAAAATCAAAGGTCTAGTAGTTATGGAGTTCAGAGGTAATCAGGAACAGTCAGACAATGGCTATTCACACATTGCAGATAAAGAGCTCATTAATATATGTGGAAGAAAGGTTTATGAGTGGCTCTCCCGAACTCCGAAGGTTTATGTTATTTAGGAAGGACACTACTTATAACCCTTGTTCAATGATTAAACAGACCTAGCATACGTTCCAGAAATGGAAACAATGTTCAGAAAATGATAGGAATATGTAGATCATGAAAATTTTATATGTCACTGTCACGATTTGTTTGTGTCTTCTTCATCTACCCAGCAGAACCGCAATCGAATCCAAACATCAGTGTACAAAGACGTAGGTACATGTATGTGTGAAATGTTCGTCGCAAATCAGACATTATAGGCCAAAGCACTGTCCCAGCATACTCTATAGGTTGAATGTTGTCCCACACCCAACCAGTGGTCCCGTGACCGCCGAGTGCATATAGAGGATGTCTCGTCCTCCTCCCTGTCTTCCCCAAATATAGTCAAGTGTCTGATTTGCGAAATGCATACATACTTGTGTCTAGGTCACCGATTATTGTATGAAATATTTTTTTCTTATGTTAATAATTGATGGCAGTTATTGTTTACTGCCAAAGGGTGGACTGTCGAAGTCAAAAATATTACATAAAGAGAACATACAAACTACACACATTTAAGTCGCTATACTTGCAAATATGCGCAGCGAGCACAGCCATATATGGTAACACACGCATTTACACAGACATGCCACAGAGATGGATTCAACACTTATTTCATGCAGTACATAATTATAATAATATCAAGCGCCAGACATCATGATGATTTAAAATTATCTAATGAATTAATGTCATGTATGTGTATTATTTGAACGAAACCAGATACACCTGTCATATTTACTATTAAAACAACCAGCTTAATGTGTAGATTAATTTGATACTTGTTATTAAGTTGTAGGACATTGCAGCGGATAATTATGATTGACTGTATAAAAGCTAAAATCACTTTTATTTGAACAATAGAAGTTCCAAACAGGAAACTCAGGCCAGCCCCTTTGGACGTCCCCAAGGGCTGAGCATGTTCAGCACATACAAAGAAACTAGTGACTCAATCATGAATGAGAGAGAGTCCCCTCCCCCAGAAACTAGATAATACTCTGCTGACCACACAGGAAGTTAGTTCCTTTTTGGTCTCAGAGGGAGATGGAGGTCTTGCATGATTTTACAGAGGAAAGAGAGAGAGAGAGAGAGAGAGTCATATGGAGGGACAAATTTATATGAGAAAGATATGGTATTGTATCGCTGGCATTTAACTGTAACTATATGTAACTGTGTTTTAACTATGTTTTAACTGCTTACTGTGTGAGTGTAACCATGTAACTATAGGTATACTGTACTTTGTAATATATATTGAATCCATATCCTTTTAATAACAAATATATACATCAATGAGCTTTGGAACTCAGATAATGTGTGGGTGTATTGTTTTCTCTTATGGGATGCAGTGTTTTGCGATGTATAGCGCACATTCATAGGATATGGTAATAAGAGGTGCAGGCATTTACAATATATATTAGAGCGGGCATTTTAAATATTTGTGAGAAATCAATTTGGCATTCTTAGGATAAAGTGGGGAGAGATTAAGTACTGACCAATCAGATTCTACCTGTAATTTTTCTTGCACAACCTGTAAAATTACAGATGCTGATTGGTTAGTACTTTGGGGTCTTTGTACTAAGACTTGGATAGAGATAGTGGACGGAAATGGAGGGGTCTATTCATGTAATACCCCTTTCACATCTCCAATGCCGGATTCCACACGGGAATTGGAAACGGGTCCTTCCCGGGTGGGATCCGGCATTGGAGACTCTCCTGCCCCTTTTGGCTGGCTGTCCATATTGCCGGGTCGGTTGCCATAGCCGGCAGCGGGGACGGAGGTGGAGGCGGCGCTAAGAGATGAGCTCATCTCCGCACTGCCTCTCCCTATCTAGTAAACTGGTCCCGGGAAACCGTTAACACAGCCACTGACCCTGTATTCAACCCGGGAATAACACTACTTATAACCCGGGTTGAATTACCGGGCCAGGCAACCCGGGAATTTGGACTTGGCGCTTTCACACCGCACACTGACTTGTGTCGACCCGGCAATATGCCGGGTTGATACCGGGTTATTTGTGCGATGTGAAAGGGGTATAAGAATGTGATGTCTAGGTTTCAGTTATCACTAAACATCACATTCTTATATTTTGGTTTGTCTTTATTTTTATGTAGGCACTAACCTTCTCCGCTGTGCGATCCAATAACTGGGTCTTTGCCAATTCCTGTTCTTTTCTCCTTTTTCAGCTTCTTTCCTTTTATTTTATTTTTTCCACATTCACCGGGGAAGAGCTGCGCTAGCAGCAATAGCGGTGGGGCACAGGTCAGAGTGGCTGCAGGGGAAGTGGGGAGGGGGTCGTACGAGCTGTCAGCAGACAGTAAGAGCAGGGTGAGCAGAGGCAGAGTGAGGTGGCTGCCTGTGAGGGCTGTAAGGAGTAGGTAGTGACCCTTCATATGTCTGGTCACCTTACTATAGCAGCAGTGGGGGTAGGAGCAGAGCATACTTGCTTACTTTTGAAAACTACTTTCAGGGAGATTGCACATGTAAGCAGAATACGCCGCACGAAGCGTGTCATTGAGGGGGCGTGTCATGTTCCACCTAAGGGGCGTGTCTAGCTCCACCTATGGACGCGTCTGTTGTCACTCAGGGGTGTGTCCTGCAGTGGCAGGTGAAAACTATAGTACAAAGAACAGCATACCACCAGAGCAGGTTTATGCTTAGGTTTAAGTTATGTATTAAATTCTGTCTCTGGTGGGTGGAGAAGCAGAGGTTTCCTGCTTCTGCCAGCACTCCTGGCTGCCATGCATTATGATGGATAGGACTTACAGTCACATTCTGTGTGAGATATAATTACAGTATAGGGATGACAGTTTCTAAACGTGAAGATTCTTGGGTAAACCAAAACAGTTTAGTTTCCTCATTTATACCCCTTTTACATCTAGAAACACAGGTCGCAGCCGGGAGCCTGACACCGGTGCTACCCGGCTGCGACTAGGGTCAGCCCCCTTTTCATGCTGCAGTCACTAACCCTGGCATATTGCCGGGTTGTTGACATTGCCGGTGACACGGTGGGGGCGGCGCTGGGAGATCCCCTCCCGCCCAGCAACCGCCTCAGCCTGTCAATCAGGCAGAGGCGATCGTTAGGCAACGACAGGCGGCGGATGCCTGGCACACGCCGGCGCACTGCAGCGCCGGCACATGCACAGTTCTGACCCGATCGCACCGCTGCAAAAAACTGCAGCGTGCGATCAGGTCGGAATGACCCCCTTGGTTGGTACATCCCGCCCACTGTCTCTTCCTGTGTTCGTGATTGCCAGCACCAGCCTCCGCCCAGGGCTCTTGTTTCCTATGCAGAGTGCCTCATCAGCTATGCCGCGGCAGGTTAAATAAGTAGTTCTGCTGGCTACGTTTAGCCTTAGTAGTTCTGGAGGTAATGGCCTTTAAAATATAAAGGCGAGAGTTGCCATTGTAAAAAAAACAAAAAAATTATTATTTCCCACTGGATATGTGACAAGAGCAGGTCGTGGGATTCAACTGCCTGTCCCTTTAAAGTTTTTTAAAATATAAAAAATGAGGGTTCACATTAGTAGATCGCATCAAATTGCATCCAGTTAGTAGGATATACAATTAGTAGAGCACATTATACACATTACGCCAGGCAGAGCATGTTGTACACATTACGCCAGGCAGAGCACAGTATACACATTACGCCAGGCAGAGCACAGTATACACATCATGCAAGGCATAGTCCCACAGTACAGGACAAGGGGTGTCCAGAGCACACACTTCCCAGCGCTGCCCTTACTGCTGCTCTGTTCAGATGGCGCCTGCCAACTCTTCTGCGGCGTCCCTTAATAACACTGCAGGCTCCTAAGGTGACGTGACATTATGATACAGCAACGTAATTTCGCAAAACTCCGCCCAGGAAACGGAGTTCTATGGATGGGACTCGGAGATGAATGTTATGTGTGCAGGGGCCGCTGGTAGAAATGGCCCTGCAGCCTGCAGCACACATTTTTATACAGGACCTTGCCTGCCCCTCTCCATATTACTGGGAAACCCTTCTGTCACACATAATTACCTGCTTTTGAGTAGTGTTCCAGACAACTGAGCAGAGGAGTCACCTCTGTAACACACAGTGCAGCAGCAGCGCCTCCATTAAAATTGGGTGTGGCTTCGGCAGGAGAGGGTGTGGCCTTGTAGGGAGGGGTGTGGCTTTGCAACCCGACCTCGTTTACATCACTTGGGTCCTGGAGATGGGGGCTGGTACACCCGCTGACACTTGTCACGCCTCGTTTATACCTGACATCACCTGCTAGTGAGGGGCTGCCAGCCACGGAGACAGAGAAGGAGGAGGAGAGCTATGTCAGCAGCAGAGCACATGTACCACAGGAAAACACTGGCAGAGGCACGCAGGTAACCAGCCTCCCTGCACATGCGCAGTCTGGATTCTCACGGGGGCCAGGGAGTGCAGTGGAAATCTGAGAGCTGCAGTTCTATTTGCGGGGCAACGGTGGACTCGGGCGAAAACTGGGTACCTCCCGCTAAATGTGGGAGGGTAGGCAAGTCTGGACCAGAGCAAGGGGGCACTGGTGCAACATGCAGTCAGGAGGAGGAGATCTGGCATATACATATGTCGTGTCATCTTACTATAGCAGTGGCAGGTGTAGGTGCAGAACGAGGGGGCACTGTGGCAGCTGGGGTAGTAAAGAGGAGGTGGTGACGCTGCATATGCATATGTCGGATCACCTTATTATAGCGAGGGTAGGGGCAGAACAAGGGGCACTGGGGTAGAGGGACCAGTAAGGAGGAGGTGGTAACCCAGCATATGCATATGTCGTGACACTTACTATAGCAGCGGCAGGGGGTAGGAGCAGAGCGAGAAGGCACTGCTGTGGCGGGCAGTCACGAGGAGGAGATCCTGCATATGCCTGGGGATCCTCTTATTGGCTGCTCTCACAGAAGGGGGTGGAGAGAGCGGTAGGAGGCGGGGAGACAGCAGTCTTCACTGCTCTTCTCCCCTAACATGCCTCCTTCCACCATCCTGAGATGGTGAATGTATTTTCAAAGCAAAATGGAAGGCTAAGTTTCTCTGACGTCCTAGTGGATGCTGGGTACTCCGTAAGGACCAGGGAGTATAGACGGGCTCCGCAGGAGACTGGGCACTCTTAAAAGAAAGAATAGGTACTATATCTGGTGTGCACTGGCTCCTCCCTCTATGCCCCTCCTCCAGACCTCAGTTAGTATCTGTGCCCGGCCAGAGCTGGATGCACCCTAGGGGCTCTCCTGAGCTTCCTAGAAAATAAAGTATTTGTTAGGTTTTTTATTTTCAGTGAGATCTGCTGGCAACAGACTCACTGCTACGTGGGACTGAGGGGAGAGAAGCGAACCTACCTGCTTGCAGCTAGCTTGGGCTTCTAAGGCTACTGGACACCATTAGCTCCAGAGGGATCGAACACAGGCCCAGTCCTCGGTCGTCCGGTCCCGGAGCCGCGCCGCCGTCCCCCTTGCAGAGCCAGAAGAACGAAGAGAAGTTGAAAATCGGCGGCTGAAGACTCCGGTCTTCATTAAGGTAGCGCACAGCACTGCAGCTGTGCGCCATTGCTCCCTTAGCACACCACACACTCCGGTCACTGATGGGTGCAGGGCGCTGGGGGGGGGGGGGGGGCGCCCTGGGCAGCAATTAGATTACCTTACTTGGCGAAAAGCACATAATACAGTCTGATGAACTGTATGTAACCCGATGATTTAATAAAACTAAGTTATGTATAAGACCAGTATATAATGAATGTGTATGTGGATATATTCATTGTTTATCAATAAGCAATGAATATATCCACATACATGAAGTATCTATGAGGGTTGTAAACAAGAGCCTAACCTGTAAATATGTGTACATAATGGACCCATATATATATTTGTATGTGATAGTTGGCTGATGCTAATAGATAGAAGAGGCTCTCGGGGGTAATGGGGAGAAGTTGCTAGAATCCCCACGCGCAAGGGAGAGAGAGAGACAGCGCGAGCAAGGAAAAAGGTTAAGAGGGAGCCTACAGCCGTTGGTCGGGGGTTCTGGCGATTCCCCCTGAAGTGGTACGGACGGGTCCCCGGCGCGGCAGTAACCCGGGAGGCAGCAGAGGAAACACCCGAGTAGAGCCGTGGCTAAGTGGTGGAGCGGAGAAGGGGGGACCGGTGAGCGGAGGCAAAGAGCGCTGAGACCGCCGGAATGGCTGAGGCGACTATAGTCTAATATTACCTGAGAAGCCGGCCATCGCGGATGATATACCGCGGGACAGCCGCCGTTGGTGTGGTGCGTCAGAGGTGAGAGAGAGAGGCACAGGACTTGGCAGGGCACTGGAGCTCCGGGACAGAGGCCGAAAGAGCAGGCAGGGAGGAGCAGCCAAGAGTGGAGGAGGAGTCGGGGGAGTGCCGCTGCTGTGCAGGAGGTGTAAGTGTTAAAGACACACCTCTCCCACACCCACACCTCTGGTTATTCTTAATATAGCACTATAGTATAAAAAGGAGAAATAGACATAGCATCGAGGCAGATGAATTACAGACTCACCCCAGGGAATATTTGATAGATGCATTGTTTCTGTACCAGACAGATGTGGCCAGAGAGACTTTAGTATGTTCAATGTATCCTATCTATGATAGAAACTGAGTGCATTAGCATATTGGAGCCCAGCTTAACGTGAACATATTAAGTGATTGCCTAAGTAACCGTCCTCTAGTATATGAGTACGCGAGACACTTTTCGTCAGCTTGCACTTTGTACCTCAATATGCAATAAAGAGGAGTAAGCTATAGGAGGGGAAATATAAATCCAGGTCACTTCTAAAGTGATTAATGACTAACGAGTCCGCGAACTAAAAAGGTACTATGCCAGGATCGTAGTCATCTGTTTATTTAACTGGAGAGAGAGTGACCTGTGGCTTTGTAACGGAACTATCAAGATAGTATTAGTAAGTCTCCACTGAAAATTAAAAGACCGCAGGAGGAGGTGGACGGACACCATTGAGAGAGGGACAGTAGTACAGAGGAGGAGGAGTTGCTATAAAGGGGGCGTACCCTTGCCTCTTAGATTGCTTGCATCAAGCCAACAGGGTCATAAACAGCGGAGCAGTCCTGTGAGCCCCAGTGACACCTAGATTTAATTCAGTTCATCAGTTTCGCTATAAGGAACAAAGGGAACTTTAATATTGACAGTATAAATTATCCTGAGATGAAAGAGTAGCCTATGACTGTATAAGGAATTGGCCTGGGGTATCAAACTCACCAAGACTTCGTAGTATTGATTTAAGAGAGTACAAGTGAACTGAGCAACCAACAAAGCCATTACTCTTACATCAAGCCGTGATGAAAGTAGCAGAAGTCTTATTATTGAAAAGTAAAATCATAACTCCAGGACCCCTGTGACAAGGCCACTGTGGGAGGTCTAGGCCACATCCCATTAACTGTAAACTTGCCCGGTTATCAGAAGTATCTATTCCGGTACACCTCTGGGATTTTTATCGCCTATTTGCTTTTAAGTTTTAACTATCAGGGCTTTTACGTGGCCAGCAGAAAGTACCCGAAAGGGGCCCTTTGAAGGAAGTGTAGTTACCTAAACAGAGTTACGGATTGGAGGACAGTGGAAAACCTCTATTAACACACCGGATTCTAGGATCATAGACTTTTACCGCTTTGTTTGGAAACATACTCAGGGAACTAACTGTAATTGCCCTCCAATATTCCTGCGCAGGTCATATATATATATTTTTTATAAAAGGGAACCCCGGGTCTATAGTTCCAGAGACTATAGAAAAGGTACCTATGGATTTTTTTTGTAAAGTGCATGCATTATCTCATTGTAACAATAAGTTAGTTTACAGCAAATATATCTTAATATAATAATCTTATATAGTAAATATAGCTTATCTACTATCCCTTTAATAAAGTTCATTATTATATTCATTGTGGAATACTTACCGCAGGAATCTGTGTCTATTGACGTGATTTGACCTAGAAAAGAAACCAGAACAGGTAATGTTAGATACAGTATAAATATATAGTTTCATTTGTATTCAAGAGATACACATAATTGTGTATCTGGGCTTTCCCAAGCGAGCCATACGATTATTTAAAGCTTGGGTGGAGGCACTAATAGATCATAATAGGAGATCACCTATTCTAAAGTAACCATAAATTGGGGATAGGGTTACATGTATATGTGCATTAACCCCCGCCATTAAAGTACATAAAAGGACAGAAGCCTGCCGCTGAGGGGGCCGGGCCTTCTTCCTCAGCACACCCGCGCCATTTTCTCTTCACAGCTCAGCTGGAAGGAAGCTCCCCAGGCTCTCCCCTGCAGTATCCTGGTACACAAAGGGTAAAAAAGAGAGGGGGGGCACATAAATGTAGGCGCAAAACTGTGTATATAAGCTGCTATAGGGGAAAAATCACTCAGTATAGTGTACATCCCTGTATTATATAGCGCTGTGGTGTGTGCTGGCATACTCTCTCTCTGTCTCTCCAAAGGGCCTGGTGGGGGAACTGTCTTCAAATAGAGCATCCCCTGTGTGTGTGGTGTGTCGGTACGTGTGTGTCGACATGTCTGAGGTAAAAGGCTCCTCTAAGGAGGTGATAGAGCGGATTTGTGTGTGGGAGGGTGTCTACGTCGACAACGCCGACACCTGTTTGGATATGTGTAAGTGCTGAAGTAAAATTATTGCACAAAAGGTTAGGGAACAGAAAGGAAATCTACCCTGGTCTGTCCCTATGTCACAGAGTCCTTCAGAGTCTCTCTATGTTCACTATCCAAAATAACAAAGTATCGACACGGAGTTTAACTCCACTGTCGACTACGATAATGCAAAGTTACAGCCAAGAGGGCTAAAAGATATTCAATATATGATTATTGGAATAAAAGATGATTTGCATATCACTGATGACTCATCTGTCCCTGACACGAGAGTACACATGTTAAGGGGAAGAATGCTGAGGTAAATTTCCCTCCTCTCATGAGGAAAAAGAGCGGGAATCTCCAGACAAGAGACGGCAGCTTCCCACAAGAGAATTCTCAGGCTGTATCCTTTCCCCACTAGGGCCAGGATGTGTTGAGAATCTTCCCCTTGGGTGTCCTGTTTGCACTAGCTATTCTCAGGGATCCTGCAGATAGTGTGCACATTCTAGTATACTACCCAGACCGGTGATTGTGTCGGCATGGGTTTATAGCGCTGTGGCAGCGTGGACAGGTACCTTATCAGCAGAGATTGAGACCCTAGTATGCATATAAATATTTTAAGATGCTGTCTTAAGTGATAGATATATAATTATAAAGCATGCCCAAAGGGACATTAGTATACTGGGTCCTAGAGACAAAAGCTATGTCGATTTCTGCTTGACGTGTCCTGTAGAATATACATTGGACAGATGATGCCGACTTAAGAGGCATATGGAAGGCTGAGGATTGTGTGGAGAAAGGTTCTCGGGCCTGGTCTCCACAGCTATAGCTGGTAATTCTGACATTTTGCCTTATATTCCTACACAGCCTAGGAAAGCACGACATTATTAAATGCAGCTTTTCGAATAAAGAAACAAGAAAGTCTGAGGTGCGTCCTTTCTTGTCAGAGCCGGGGGCAGAGGAAAGAAGCTGTACAACACAGCTAGTCCCCAGGAACAGAAGTCCTCCCCGGCCTCTACAAAAATCCACTGCATGTCGCTGGGGCTCCACAGGCGGAGCTAGGCCCGGTGGGGACACGCCTTCGTAAGTTCAGCCACAAGTGGGTTCACTCCCTGTTAGATCCCTTAGCAATAGAAATTGTATCGCAGGGATACAGGCTGGACTGTGAGAAGATGCCCCCTCACCGAGGACCCGACGGGCTTCCCCCCAAGAGAGGGAGCCAGTGTTAACTGCAATTCGTAAATTGTATCTTCAACAGGTGGTGGTCAAGGGTCCCCTCCTTCAACAAGAGGGTGTTATTATTCGACCATGTTATAATCCCGAAACCAGACGGTTCGGTTAGACCCATATTGTATTAAAATCCCTGAACATATACCTGAAAAGGTTCAGGTTCAAGATGGAATCGCTAAGAGCGGTCATTGCAAGCCTGAAATGAATCGGGACATAAGGGATGCATACCTTCGTGTCCCCATTTATCCACCTCATCAGGCGTACCTCATAATTGCGGTACGGGATTGTCATTACCAATTTCACCAAGGTAATGGCGGATATGATGGTGGTTCTGCGGAAGCAAGGTGTCACTATTATCACATACTTGGATGATCTCCTCATAATAGCGAGATCAAGAGAGCAGTTGCTGGACAGCGTATCACCTTCTCTGGAAGTGAAACGGCAACACGACTGGATTCTATATATTCCGAAGTCGCAGTTGGTTCCTACAGCTCATCTGCCTCGCCTAGGCATAATCCTAGACCCAGACCAGAAGAGGGTTTATCTCCCGATAGAGAGAGCTCAGGAGCTCATGACACTGGTCAGGAATCCATTGAAAACTAAAACAGGTGTCAGTGCATCACTGCACTCGAGTCCTGGGAAGGATGATGGCATCATACGAGGCCATCCCCTTCGGCTGGTTCCATGCAAGGACAATGGAACTTACTGGACAAGTGGTCCGGATCACATCTTCAGATGCATCGGTTAATCACCCTATCCCCCAGGGCCAGGGTGTCTCTCCTGTGGTGGCTGCGGAGTGCTCACCTTCTCGAGGGCCGCAGATTCGGCATTCAGGACTGGGTCCTGGTGACCACGGATGCAAGCCTCCGAGGGTGGGGGGCAGTTACACAGGGAAGAAAATTCCAAGGTTTGTGGTCAAGCCAACAGACTTGCCTTCACATCAATATCCTGGAACTAAGGGCCATATACAACGCCCTAAGTCAAGCGGAGTTCCTGCTTCGCGACCAACCGGTTCTGATCCAGTCAGACCGCAGGGGCTCATGTAAACCGCCAGGGCAGCACAAGGAGCAGGGTGGCGAGGGTAGAAGCCACCAAAATTCTTCGCTGGGCGGAGAATCAAGTAAGCGCACTGTCAACAGTGTTCATTCCGGGAGTGGACACGACCTCCACCCGGGAAAGTGGTGACTTCATCAGGAAGTCTTCACGCAGTTTTGCAAATTGATGGAAACTGCCTCAGGTGGACTACATGGCGTCCCACCTCAATAAAAAGATAAAAAAGGTTTTACGCTGGGTCAAGGGACTCTCAGGCGATAGCTGTGGTCGCACTAGTAACACCGTGGGTGTTCCAGTCGGTCTATATATTCCCTCCTCTTCCTCTCAAACCCAAGGGCTGAGAATTGTAATAAACAGAGGAGTGTGAACAATATTCTTTGCTCCGGATTGGCCAAGAAGGACTCGGTACCCGGAACTGCAAGAAATGCTCTCAGAGGACCCATGGCCTCTGCCTCTCAGTCAGGACATGTTGCAACAGGGACCCTGTCTGATCCAAGACTTACCGCGGCTGCGTTGGACGGCATGGCGGTTGAACGCCGGATCCTAGCGGAAAAGGGCATTCCGGATGCAGTTATTCCTACGCTGATAAAGGCTAGGAAAGACGTGACAGCAAGACTTTTTCACTGTATATGGCGAAAATAGGTTGCTTGGTGTGTGGCCAGGAAGGCCCTACAGAGGAATTCCAGGGGGGTCGATTCCTGCACTTCCTACAGTCAGGGGTGACTATGGGCCTAAAATTAGGATCCATAAAGGCCAAGATTTCGTCCCTATCCCTTTTTCTCTCAAAAAGAACTGGCTTCACTGCCTGAAGTTCGGACGTTGTTACAGGGGTGGTGCATATTCAGCCCCTTTTGTGCCTCCAGTGGCACCTTGGGATCTTAACGTGTGTTGGATTCCTAAAATCCCACTGGTTTGAGCCACTTAAGACCGTGGAGCTAAAATATCTCACGTGGAAAGTGGTAATGCTTTTGGCCTTAGCTTGGACTAGGCGTGTGTCAGAATTGGCGGCTTTGTCATGTAAAAGCCCATATCTGATCTTCCATATGGAAAGGGCAGAATGGAGGACTCGTCCCCAATTTCTCCCTAAGGTGGTATCATCGTTTCATTTGAACCAACCTATTGTGGTGCCTGCGGCTACTAGGGACTTGGAGGATTCCAAGTTGCTGGACGTAGTCTGGGCCCTGAAACTTTATGTTTCCAGGACGGCTAGAGTCAGAAATACTGACTCGCTATTTATCCTGCATGCACCCAACAAGCTGGGTGCTCCTGCTTCAAAGCAGACTATTGCTCGCTGGATCTGTAGCACGATTCAGCTTGCACATTCTGCGGCTGGACTGCCGCATCCTAAATTAGTAAAAGCCCATTCCAAGGTGGGCTCTTCTTGGGCGGCTGCCCGAGGGGTCTCGGCTTTACAACTTTGCCGAGCTGCTACTTGGTCGGGTTCAAACACTTTTGTAAAATTCTACAAGTTTGATACCCTGGCTGAGGAGGACCTTGAGTTTGCTCATTCGGTGCTGCAGAGTCATCCGCACTCTCCCGCCCGTTTGGGAGCTTTGGTATAATCCCCATGGTCCTTACGGAGTACCCAGCATCCACTAGGACGTCAGAGAAAATAAGAATTTACTCAACGGTAATTCTATTTCTCGTAGTCCGTAGTGGATGCTGGGAGCCCGTCCCAAGTGCGGACTCTCTGCAATACATGTATATAGTTATTGCTTAACTAAAGGGTTATTGTATGAGCCATCTGTTGAGAGAGGCTCAGTTATTGTTCATACTGTTAACTGGGTATAGTTATCACGAGTTGTACGGTGTGATTGGTGTGGCTGGTATGAGTCTTACCCTGGATTCCAAATCCTTTCCTAGTAATGTCAGCTCTTCCGGGCACAGTTTCCCTAACTGAGGTCTGGAGGAGGGGCATAGAGGGAGGAGCCAGTGCACACCAGATATAGTACCTAATCTTTCTTTTAAGAGTGCCCAGTCTCCTGCGGAGCCCGTCTATACCCCCTGGTCCTTACGGAGTACCCAGCATCCACTACGGACTATGAGAAATAGAATTACCGGTGAGTAAATTCTTATTTTTCAATGCTTCTATGAATCGCTCTCCACTGTTTGGGGAAGCGATGTCTACACCTATCAGGGGAACCGCTGGAGAAATCTGAAATCTTAGATTTCTCCGCGTCAACCCCTTCTGTGAATAGGAGGTGGCAGTGAAAAGCCCTGTTATCAATGCTACATGAATAGACCCCAAAGTACCAACCAAGCAGCTACTAGCTATCATATTTCAAACACAGCCTGTAAAATGGAAGTTAGAAGCTGGTTAAGGGGGGTACACACTAGAGAGATGTGTGCTGAGCGATCTATCAGTGACCGCTCAGCACACATCTCGACCCCCACTCAGCACACAGTGCGATGCGTGCTGAGCAAGGGGGGGGGGGGGGGGGGGGGACAGGGGGCCGCTTACTTCACAATCTAGCACCGGCGATAGCGATGCGCGGCTATTGCTGTGGGGCATACACATGAGAGATCCATGTTTAGAATCTAAGCAATCTAGTGAGAGTGCTTAGATTTTAAGCAGGGATCTCTCTGTGTGTACCCCCCTTTAGTTACTACTTTGGGGCCTATGGGCCTGATTCATGTTTGACAATAAAGCAAAGAAGCACAAAACTCAGCAAAACCATGGGGGTCATTCCGACCCCATCGCACGCTGCAGTTGTTCGCAGCGGTGCGATCGGGTCTAAACTGCGCATGCACCGTGACCGCAATGTGCAGGTGCGTCGCTGCCCAGTGACAGGAAATGCCGGGCAGCGTGGGACCTTAAGAAGAACGTGATCGCAGCGGCAATCGCAAGGTGATTGACAGCAAGAAGGCGTTTCTGGGTGGCAACTGACCGTTTTCTTGGTGTGCCGTGGAAAACACAGGCATGTCCAGGCATTTGCAGGGCGGGTGTCTGATGTCAATTCCGGGACCTGACAGGTTGAAGTGATCGCAAGCGCTGAGTAAGTTCAGAGCTACTCAGAAACTGCACAAAAACTTTTTGCACAGCTCCCCTGCACAAGCGATCGCACACGCTAAACTAAAATACACTCTCCCATAGGTGGCGACTATATGATCGCACGGCTGCAAAAAACTGCTACCGTGCGACATACTTTCCTACTTTTGAAAAAGCATTTCAGGGAGATTGTGAAAGTAACAGCTATCAGTGCGGACATGTGCTGCTACATGGGAGAGGCGTGTCATGAAAATGACTGACATCCAAATGTAAATGAGCCCCACAGTTAGTAAGATCTACTTGTTGAAGAAAAGACACTGATATTTTGCAGGATTTGTTTGTGTATTGTGTTTTACAAGAGGTTCCATATACTCTTATAGCCACAAGAAACCTTATTTAAAATGCATGTAGCCATAGGGATCATTGGGGCAGATGTATTAACCTGGAGAAGGCATAAGGAAGCGACAAACCAGTGATAAGTGCAAGGTGATAACACACCAGCCAGTCAGTTCCTGTCAATTTACATACTGGAGCTGACTGGCCCATGCGTTTATCACCTTGCACTTATCACTGGTTTATCACTTCCTTATGTCTTTTCCAGGTTAATACATCTACCCCATTGTGCCTTATAACCAATGCAGAGAAATGGCACTGATGAGCTCATTTGAATGTATGTATCTCCGATCCCCCGCCCAAGAATGTAACAGCTATATAATGGGGGTAAGGTACAATGAGGGAGATTGTTGGACTATTCAGGGAGTGAGGGAGATTGTTACTATTTCAGGGAGTCTCCTGCAGAATGAGGGAGGGTAGGCAACTATGCCGTGCGATCAACTCTGAATGAGGGCCCATGTTGCACTGCAGGAGGGGGCTGATGTAACATGTGCAGACAGATTTAGATTTTGATAGGTTATATTTTTTTCTGTGCAGGGTAAATACTGGCTGCTTTTGCATGTAAATGTTCCATGCAAAAAATAGATTGCACGTGGCGCCAATTGGTAGCTAATAACCTGCAGCTATCAATGGGGCTGACCAAACCCTCATTATGTAAACTATGTTTTTTCTTGTTTTGTTTCTTTTGCTTTTGCATGTAGCCAGGGGCGGATCCAGAAGAAAATGAAAGGGGGGGCACTATGATAGGGGAATGGTAATAGTTATATTTACATGCACCTAAGGCACGCGTGCTCCCAGATAAGGGGTGTGGTATCACAGGGGGCGTAGCCTCACAGAATATGCGATCAGGTAATGATTGGCTGTAGGAGCGCATCCTGGATTTTTGCCAATGTTTCACCCTGATGAAAAGGCTGATTGGGCCTTGAAATGTTGGTTACCTGTTCCATTAGCTATGGGAGCCTGGAAGGCACCCCAGCACAATATAATTATTATAGTTTTTAGTTGGTGGTGGCAGGTGCAGCATACCTTGTTTTGGGCACTGCACTGAGACTCAGACTGCATGCCACGAACTGCCCATCTTTGATTAGCAGAAACAGACAGCTGGATCTCCAACAAGCAGCATAAGACAGGACAGCCCTGTCACAATCACACGGGCAGCCTTCTCAAAGCTGAGGCTGAGTTTGACTGCACCTAGCATGTTGGTAAAGGAAGTGGAGGAGGAAGCGCTGCGATTATTGTGTGGTGCAGTGAGGGCTGATGAAGCCTTCTGCTCCATCATAATTAACAGTCTTACTCAATGCTGGCATTTGAACCCCGCGCCTGGGCTGGACTCTGGCCGGCTGGCAGAGGGGGAGGTAGGTTGTGGTGTGAGCAGGGGGAGGGCTCCAGCCTCCCCAATGGTAACCACACGGACTTGCTGTTAGAGCCGCAGCGGGTCCTAGTGCCTGCCGGCTCTTTTATCAAATCTGACGGAAATAGCAATAGTGCTGCTGCTGTTCTCCTTTTGAAAAAAAAGAAAAGAAGCCAGAAATGACGGGAGGGGGGGGATGATGGGGAGGGAGGGGGGGTTAACGGGCCCGAGTGCCTCCCCCCTGGATCTGCCTATGCATGTAGCCTACAAATGTTAGCTTTATTTTTTTCACTGCAATTTAGATTTCAGCTTGAACATGTCCCACTCAAGGCTAAATCTCTCTGCACATTACATCTGCCTTACCTGCAGCACAATCAGTAGTGGATCTTGCTACTGGCACACAGGATTTTTGCCCGGGGCGCTGCCTTCCAGAGGGCACCGCAGCCATCCGGAGGGCGCCGCCGTGGCAAGATCCGCTACTGGTGGTACCCCCTGGTGCTTTGCGGTGCTGTGCTGTCACTGCTGTGCGGGATCACGCACCACACGGCATTGTGGGACCAGCACATAGACGCTAGGGGTCATAATTGACCTCTAGTGTCTATGCTGTGCTATGGGAGAGACGTCATGACGTCTCTCCCATAGATACGAGGAGTGACGCCAGCGGCCGGAGACAGAGGTCAGCAGCGGTTGGGAATCAGGAGCGGGGATGGTGAGAATTAATTAATTTATTTTTTATTTTATTTTTTGTAAGCGGCACAACTCTACTGGGAGCACAACTCTACTGGGGGCAATACTACTGGGGGCACAAACGGGGGCACAACTCTACTGCGGGCACATGGGGGCACAACTCTACAGGGGGCATAACTGACCACGCCCCTTTATGAAGCCATGCCCCTATTTTCACCCGGGGCGCCACAAGGGCTAGAACCGGCCCTGAGTACAATTAGTGATGAGCGGGTTCGGTTTCTCGGAAACCGAACCCCCCCGAACTTCACCTTTTTTACACGGGTCCGAGGCAGGTTAGAACCTTCCCGCCTTGCTCGGCTAACCCGAGCGCGCCCGAACGTCATCATCCCGCTGTCGGATTCTCGCGAGATTCGGATTCTATATAAGCAGCCGCGCGTCGCCGCCATTTTCACTCGTGCATTGGAGATGATAGGGAGAGGACGTGGCTGGCGTCCTCTCCGTTTATTGTAGAAGTTGATTGGTTTATTGCTTAATTGTGGGGAGGATTGGGGAGCAGCTGTTAGGAGGAGTACAGTGCAGAGTTTTGCTGATAAGTGACCACCAGTTTTTATCCGTTCTCTGCCTGAAAAAAACGCTCCATACCATATCTGTGCTCAGTGTGCTGCATAATATATCTGTGCTGAGTGCTCACACTGCTTAATTGTGGGGACTGGGGAGCAGCTATAGCAGGAGTACAGTGCAGAGTTTTGCTGACAGTGACCACCAGTATACGTTGTCTGCCTGAAGAAAAACACTCCATATCTGTGCTCAGTGTGCTGCTTTATTGTGGGGACTGGGGACCACCAGTATAATTAATATTATATAGGAGGAATACAGTGCAGAGTGCACTGCTGTACCTACCTCTGTGTCGTCAGTCATTAAGTATACTATCCATCTACATTCTATACCTGTGGTGCATTTTAGTTTTGCAGTTTGCTGACACAGTGTCCACCAGTATACTATATATAGCAGTATGGTAGGCCACTGCTGTACCTACCTCTGTGTCATCACTCGTCATCCATTAAGTATACTGTCCATCTACATTCTATACCTGTGATGCATTTTAGTTTTGCAGTTTGCTGACAGTGTCCACCAGTATACTATATATACTTATAGCAGTACTGTAGGCCACTGCTGTACCTACCTCTGTGTCGTCATCCATTAAGTATACTATCCATCTACATTCTATACCTGTGGTGCATTTTAGTTTTGCAGTTTGCTGACAGTGTCCACCAGTATACTATATATAGCAGTACGGTAGGCCACTGCTGTACCTACCTCTGTGTCGTCACTCGTCATCCATTAAGTATACTATTATCCATTTACATTCTATACCTGTGGTGCATTTTAGTTTTGCAGTTTGCTGACACAGTGTCCACCAGTATACTATATATAGCAGTACGGTAGGCCACTGCTGTACCTACCTCTGTGTCGTCACTCGTCATCCATTAAGTATACTATCCATCTACATTCTATACCTGTGGTGCATTTTAGTTTTGCAGTTTGCTGACAGTGTCCACCAGTATACTATATATAGCAGTACGGTAGGCCACTGCTGTACCTACCTCTGTGTCGTCACTCGTCATCCATTAAGTATACTATCCATCTACATTCTATACCTGTGGTGCATTTTAGTTTTGCAGTTTGCTGACAGTGTCCACCAGTATACTATATATAGCAGTACGGTAGGCCACTGCTGTACCTACCTCTGTGTCGTCACTCGTCATCCATTAAGTATACTATCCATCTACATTCTATACCTGTGGTGCATTTTAGTTTTGCAGTTTGCTGACAGTGTCCACCAGTATACTATATATAGCAGTACGGTAGGCCACTGCTGTACCTATCTCTGTGTCGTAACTCGTCATCCATTAAGTATACTATCCATCTACATTCTATACCTGTGGTGCATTTTAGTTTTGCAGTTTGCTGATGTTAGGACCTCCTGCTCTGTGCTGCAATGTCGCCATGGCAACCGGGAGGCAAGTGTTAGCAAAGTAACCTGAGCGCAGCTGATACTCCGGTCCGGGTTTTTACTGTGTAGTGGTTACAGGCTCTGTGCACGGCAGGGAATCCGGCGCTGGTTTTGTGCTCACAGTCTGTGAGGTCTGAGTGGGGCGTGGACAGCACCTGCTATATAAACCATCCCCTCAGGCTAGGCAAATGCTGCTGAATCTTTGTTTGTTAGTCAGTTCCAGAGAGTTAGCTAGTACTGTGTGACTTTGTATTTACTTGTTGCTTACTGCGAATAGGCCTTGGGATTCGGTACTTCATTCTGCCAATCCGGACCTAGCAGTAAGACTGGAGTCAGTTGTTTGACCTGCTGGGGTTCTTTTGCTATTCTGTGAACCCAGCAGGTTTGCGGCTGTACTCTCAGACCTGCTTGCTTAATCCTCCCTCACTGTGCAGGGCGTCCAGGTGTCAGTTTAGTGGCAGTAAGCTGAACCTGTGCCCTGCAAGTGGGGGTTAGGATTGTGGATACTCTCCTTGTGTCTATATTTCTATCTCTGACCAAGGAGTTTATTCCCACACCCGTTGGTAACCCTTTGGGGTTTTTTCTGTTGCTCTTAGCAACATCATTTCAGGTGCTCCACATGTTAAATCACTACACATCGCTTCATTGTCCGCTCTATTCCATCTGAGCATTCCTGACACTAGGGAGACACACAATTCCTGAGCCTTTGGGCTTCTCCGTTCACTTTGTGTTTATTAGTTATTCCATCACCTCCTGTGTATGTTATGTTATACTGTCTGTGAGTTCGTTTGCTTCGCTTCCCTCTCTGTTCATACACCGGTATACTCCTGTTAGCACTGGTGTGCGTAACAGCTGACAGTGTCCACCAGTATACTATATATACTTATAGCAGTACGGTAGGCCACTGCTGTACCTACCTCTGTGTCGTCACTCGTCATCCATTAAGTATACTGTTATCCATCTACATTCTATACCTGTGGTGCATTTTAGTTTTGCAGTTTGCTGACACAGTGTCCACCAGTATACTATATATAGCAGTACGGTAGGCCACTGCTGTACCTACCTCTGTGTCGTCACTCGTCATCCATTACGTATACTATCCATCTACATTCTATACCTGTGGTGCATTTTAGTTTTGCGCAGTAAATATAGTAGTAGGCCATTGCTATTGATACTGGCATATAATTCCACACATTAAAAAATGGAGAACAAAAATGTGGAGGTTAAAATAGGGAAAGATCAAGATCCACTTCCACCTCGTGCTGAAGCTGCTGCCACTAGTCATGGCCGAGACGATGAAATGCCATCAACGTCGTCTGCCAAGGCCGATGCCCAATGTCCTAGTAGAGAGCATGTAAAATCCAAAAAACAAAAGTTCAGTAAAATGACCCAAAAATCAAAATTAAAATCGTCTGAGGAGAAGCGTAAGCTTGCCAATATGCCATTTACGACATGGAGTGGCAAGGAACGGCTGAGGGCCTGGCCTATGTTCATGGCTAGTGGTTCAGCTTCACATGAGGATGGAAGCACTCATCCTCTCGCTAGAAAAAAGAAAAGACTTAAGCTGGCAAAAGCACAGCAAAGAACTGTGCGTTCTTTTAAATCACAAATCCCCAAGGAGAGTCCAATTGTGTCGGTTGCGATGCCTGACCTTCCCAACACTGGACGGGAAGAGCTTGCGCCTTCCACCATTTGCACGCCCCCTGCAAGTGCTGGAAGGAGCACCCGCAGTCCAGTTCCTGATAGTCAAATTGAAGATGTCACTGTTGAAGTACACCAGGATGAGGATATGGGTGTTGCTGGCACTGGGGAGGAAATTGACAAGGAGGATTCTGATGGTGAGGTGGTTTGTTTAAGTCAGGCACCCGGGGAGACACCTGTTGTCCGTGGGAGGAATATGGCCATTGACATGCCTGGTCAAAATACAAAAAAAAATCAGCTCTTCGGTGTGGAATTATTTCAACACAAATGCGGACAACAGGTGTCAAGCCGTGTGTTGCCTTTGTCAAGCTGTAATAAGTAGGGGTAAGGATGTTAACCACCTCGGAACATCCTCCCTTATACGTCACCTGCAGCGCATTCATCATAAGTCAGTGACAAGTTCAAAAACTTTGGGTGACAGCGGAAGCAGTCCACTGACCACTAAATCCCTTCCTCTTGTAACCAAGCTCCTGCAAACCACACCACCAACTCCCTCAGTGTCAATTTCCTCCTTACCCAGGAAAGCCAATAGTCCTGCAGGCCATGTCACTGTCAAGTCTGACGAGTCCTCTCCTGCCTGGGATTCCTCCGATGCATCCTTGAGTGTAACGCCTACTGCTGCTGGAGCTGCTGTTGTTGCTGCTGGGAGTCGATCGTCATCCAAGAGGGGAAGTCGGAAGACCACTTGTACTACTTCCAGTAAGCAATTGACTGTCCAACAGTCCTTTGTGAGGAAGATGAAATATCACAGCAGTCATCCTGCTGCAAAGCAGATAACTCAGTCCTTGGCAGCCTGGGCGGTGAGAAACGTGGTTCCGGTATCCATCGTTAATTCAGAGGCAACTGTAGACTTGATTGAGGTACTGTGTCCCCGGTACCAAATACCATCTAGGTTCCATTTCTCTAGGCAGGCGATACCGAAAATGTACACAGACCTCAGAAAAAGACTCACCAGTGTCCTAAAAAATGCAGTTGTACCCAATGTCCACTTAACCACGGACATGTGGACAAGTGGAGCAGGGCAGACTCAGGACTATATGACTGTGACAGCCCACTAGGTAGATGTATTGCCTCCCGCAGCAAGAACAGAAGCGGCGGCACCAGTAGCAGCATCTCGCAAACGCCAACTCGTTCCTAGGCAGGCTACGCTTTGTATCACCGCTTTCCAGAATAGGCACACAGCTGACAACCTCTTACGGCAACTGAGGAAGATCATCGCAGAATGGCTTACCCCAATTGGACTCTCCTGGGGATTTGTGGCATCGGACAACGCCAGCAATATTGTGCGTGCATTACATCTGGGCAAATTTCAGCACGTCCCATGTTTTGCACATACATTGAATTTGGTGGTGCAGAATTATTTAAAAAACGTCAGGGGCGTGCAAGAGATGCTGTCGGTGGCCCGAAGAATTGCGGGCCACTTTCGGCATTCAGGCACCGCGTACAGAAGACTGGAGCACCACCAAACATTCCTGAACCTGCCCTGCCATCATCTGAAGCAAGAGGTGGTAACGAGGTGGAATTCAACCCTCTATATGCTTCAGAGGATGGAGGAGCAGCAAAAGGCCATTCAAGCCTATACATCTGCCCACGATATAGGCAAAGGAGGGGGAATGCACCTGACTCAAGCGCAGTGGAGAATGATTTCAACGTTGTGCAAGGTTCTGCAACCCTTTGAACTTGCCACACGTGAAGTCAGTTCAGACACTGCCAGCCTGAGTCAGGTCATTCCCCTCATCAGGCTTTTGCAGAAGAAGCTGGAGACATTGAAGGAGGAGCTAAAACAGAGCGATTCCGCTAGGCATGTGGGACTTGTGGATGGAGCCCTTAATTCGCTTAACCAGGATTCACGGGTGGTCAATCTGTTGAAATCAGAGCACTACATTTTGGCCACCGTGCTCGATCCTAGATTTAAAACCTACGTTGTATCTCTCTTTCCGGCAGACACAAGTCTGCAGAGGTTCAAAGACCTGCTGGTGAGAAAATTGTCAAGTCAAGCGGAACGTGACCCGTCAACATCTCCTCCTTCACATTCTCCCGCAACTGGGGGTGCGAGGAAAAGGCTAAGAATTCCTAGCCCACCCACTGGCGGTGATGCAGGGCAGTCGGAAGCGAGTGCTGACATCTGGTCCGGACTGAAGGACCTGCCAATGATTACTGACATGTCGTCTACTGTCACTGCATATGATTCTCTCACCATGGAAAGAATGGTGGAGGATTATATGAGTGACCGCATCCAAGTAGGCACGTCAGACAGTCCGTACGTATACTGGCAGGAAAAAGAGGCAATTTGGAGGCCCTTGCACAAACTGGCTTTATTCTACCTAAGTTGCCCTCCCTCCAGTGTGTACTCCGAAAGAGTGTTTAGTGCAGCCGCTCACCTTGTCAGCAATCGGCGTACGAGGTTACTTCCAGAAAATGTGGAGAAGATGATGTTCATCAAAATGAGTTATAATCAATTCCTCCGTGGAGACATTCACCAGCAGCAATTGCCTCCAGAAAGTACACGGGGACCTGAGATGGTGGATTCCAGTGGGGACGAATTAATAATCTGTGAGGAGGGGGATGTACACAGTGAAAGGGGTGAGGAATCGGAGGATGATGATGAGGTGGACATCTTGCCTCTGTAGAGCCAGTTTGTGCAAGGAGAGATTGATTGCTTCTTTTTTGGTGGGGGCACAAACCAACCAGTCATTTCAGTCACAGTCGTGTGGCAGACCCTGTCGCTGAAATGATGGGTTCGTTAAAGTGTGCATGTCCTGTTTATACAACATAAGGGTGGGTGGGAGGGCCCAAGGACAATTCCATCTTGCACCTCTTTTTTCTTTCATTTTTCTTTGCATCATGTGCTGTTTGGGGACTATTTTTTGGAAGTGCCATCCTGTCTTGATTGACACTGCAGTGCCACTCCTAGATGGGCCAGGTGTTTGTGTCGGCCACTTGTGTCGCTTAGCTTAGTCACACAGCCACCTTGGTGCGCCTCTTTTTTTCTTTGCATCATGTGCTGTTTGGGGACAATTTTTTGGAAGTGCCATCCTGTCTGACACTGCAGTGCCACTCCTAGATGGGCCAGGTGTTTGTGTCGGCCACTTGTGTCGCTTAGCTTAGTCACACAGCGACCTTGGAGCGCCTCTTTTTTTCTTTGCATCATGTGCTGTTTGGGGACAATTTTTGGAAGTGCCATCCTGTCTTGATTGACACTGCAGTGCCACTCCTAGATGGGCCAGGTGTTTGTGTCGGACACTTGTGTCGCTTAGCTTAGTCACACAGCCACCTTGGTGCGCCTCTTTTTTTCTTTGCATCATGTGCTGTTTGGGGACAACTTTTTTGAAGTGCCATCCTGCCTGACACTACAGTGCCACTCCTAGATGGGCCAGGTGTTTGTGTCGGCCACTTGTGTCGCTTAGCTTAGTCACACAGCGACCTTGGTGCGCCTCTTTTTTTCTTTGCATCATGTGCTGTTTGGGGACAATTTTTTGGAAGTGCCATCCTGTCTTGATTGACACTGCAGTGCCAATCCTAGATGGGCCAGGTGTTTGTGTCGGACACTTCTGTCGCTTAGCTTAGTCACACAGCCACCTTGGTGCGCCTCTTTTTTTCTTTGCATCATGTGCTGTTTGGGGACAATTTTTTTGAAGTGCCATCCTGCCTGACACTGCAGTGCCACTCCTAGATGGGCCAGGTGTTTGTGTCGGCCACTTGTGTCGTTTAGCTTAGTCACACAGCCACCTTGGTGCGCCTCTTTTTTTCTTTGCATCATGTGCTGTTTGGGGACAATTTTTTGGAAGTGCCATCCTGTCTTGATTGACACTGCAGTGCCACTCCTAGATGGGCCAGGTGTTTGTGTCGGCCACTTGTGTCGCTTAGCTTAGTCACACAGCCACCTTGGTGCGCCTCTTTTTTTCTTGCATCATGTGCTGTTTGGGGACTATTTTTTGGAAGTGCCATCCTGTCTTGATTGACACTGCAGTGCCACTCCTAGATGGGCAAGGTGTTTGTGTCGGCCACTTGTGTCGCTTAGCTTAGTCAAACAGCCACCTTGGTGCGCCTCTTTTTTTCTATGCATCATGTGCTGTTTGGGGACAATTTTTTGGAAGTGCCATCCTGTCTTGATTGACACTGCAGTGCCACTCCTAGATGGGCCAGGTGTTTGTGTCAGCCACTTGTGTCGCTTAGCTTTGTCAAACAGCCACCTTGGTGCGCCTCTTTTTTTCTTTTCATCATGTGCTGTTTGGGGACTATTTTTTAAATCGCCCATCCTGTCTGACACTGCAGTGCCACTCCTAGATGGGCCAGGTGTTTGTGTCGGCCACTTGGGTCGCTTAGCTTAGTCATCCAGCGACCTTGGTGCAAATTGTAGGACTAAAAATAAGATTGTGAGGTGTTCAGAATAGACTGGAAATGAGTGGAAATTATGGTAATTGAGGTTAATAATACTATGGGATCAAAATGACCCCCGAATTCTATGATTTAAGCTGTTTTTTAGGGGTTTTTGAAAAAAACACCCGAATCCAAAACACACCCGAATCCGACAAAAAATTTTCGGTGAGGTTTTGCCAAAACGCGTCCGAATCCAAAACACAGCCGCTGAACCGAATCCAAAACCAAAACACAAAACCCGAAAAATGTCCGGTGCACATCACTAAGTACAATAAGGTTTTGCCCAGTTGCTTGCTTTTTGCTTTACTTACAAACATTAATTAGGCCCTATGTACTAACGCTTGGAGAGAGAAAGTACCAGCCAGTCAGTTCCTATCATGTTACAGGCTAGGTGTGAAAATGACAGTTAGGAGCTGATTGGTTGGTTCTTTATCTCCTGCCATTTTATCTCTTTCCATGGTTTAGTACATAGACCCATTTATCTCTCTCCAAAATGTGATACATTTCCCCATTAGGGCTTTATTTAGCACTAAATATAATAGTAGTATAGTTTGTTTAGTACAGCTGAATCTCACAGCGATACTATTATGTCATTGGTGTTTACCAATACTCACCTGTCTTGTGTGGTCCAGCGGTGTCTTGCTCCTTGGTGGGGTGGTCTTGTGTTGTCAGCAGCCGAATGCTGCCGGTGAAGTGTGAAATGTGCAGTAGCCACCCACACCAGCTCCTCAACCTAGCAGGGATCCAGCCAAGTCAGAAAGACTTTCTATATTAATACCACTTTCACACTGCACAAATAACCCAGTATCGACACGGCACATCGGGTCAGTGTAAATGGGTTCTCGGGTCGATGCAACCCGGGACCCGTTCACTAGATAGGAAGAGTCGGCGCGGAGATGAGCTCATCTCCCAGCTCCGCCCCCGCTGCCGGCTTCTCCCCCCGCCGCTATGGCAACCCGCTCGGCATATTGCTGAGTCAGGGAAGCCTGCTGTAGCGTCGAATGCCGGATCCCACCTGGGAAGGACCCGTTTCCAATTCCCAGGTGGGATCTGGCATTTGGGGTGTGAAAGGTGTATAATTGTGCCAAGCTAGGCTTTTAGGTGCTTGATAAATACAGTTAAACTGCTGCCCACAAAGGTCTATGTGGATGGTGGTAATTTATGGTAAGTGAGTTAAGTTTGAAGAAATCTCTGATTTCTCCACAGTTACTCTTTGATTTGTAGGTGTCACGATCCGGGTATCTGGACGCCATTTCTTACCCATCAGATGCCTCCTAAGGCTGGCTCAGCGCTCCAGGACCGGATCCCATCTGTTATCCTGATGTGTACATTCCTGTATCCTCTCCTGTCACTCTGGGACGCTGTCACAGTAAACGCCATATTACACCTGGCATGGCGTCTCCCGCGGCCTCCGCCGCCGTCCCTGAACTTCTGCATGCAGAGTGTCTGAGTGGCGATTACGTCAGCCGCGGCCTCCGCTGTGTCCGCGTGGTTGGATGTGCATCTGTCAGCCTGGCGCCTCCTGTCTCCGGTGGCCGGCGCCGCCATTACTGTTTTCATTACCACATGGATTACAAACCAAACTTCCCTCCAAGTGTCTGCATGGGCGCAGCCATCTTGGATTCTGTCAGCTGATCATTTCCACCAATCTGTTCTCAGTATTGATAATCTGCATAATTGCCTAGCCAATCCCTTCCTTGCTGCAGGTATAAATACACTGTGCCTGAGCAAGGAAGGCGTCAGTGCTTTGGTTGTCAAACCTAGTTCCTGTTTGTCTCTCTCCTGTGATTGTCTTCCAGGTTCCAGCTCCTGTCTCAAGATTTCCACCATAGAGACCCGCACCAGCATTCCACCTGCGGTGTAGCCTGACTCTCCAATCCATTGTGGATTCATCTGTTTTCAGCTACAACATTACCTGCTTCCAGCTCAGCTTCCAGCAGAGTACAGCTTCCCTTAAAGGGCCGGTGTCCTTTCTACACTTTACCACTCTCCACCGGTATTATTATTTCTCCGCTCTCAAGTTCTACATTTCAGTTCATATTTCATCGCTCCCAAGTTCATTTATTATTTAACTGGTTCCAGCCAGTATCCACTCCGTGCTAACAACAGTCTGGTTCCAGCCAGTATCCACAGCAGCTGTTTTATCTTCAGCAACCCAGCTTTTCCTGGAACACCAGCTGGCACAATCCTGGGTTATCTCCATTGCTACAGTCGGGCCTGGTAAGGACTTTCCATCTAGAAGATCATAAGAACTATCTCACACTACCAGTGCCCTGTGGCTCCTGCCATCCTGTAGTACCCAGGAACTGTATTTATTCTTTGCTGACTTTTACGTTTTCTTTTACTGCTGCTGTGTTGCGGAGTTGTCATAATAAACATCATTGACTTTTATCCAAGTTGTCGTGGTCACGCCTTCGGGCAGTTATTATTCATGTTACTTACATGTCCAGGGGTCTGATACAACCTCCCAGGTTCCGGTACATCTCAGCCCCTACAACTGAGGCTGCCTCCCGTCAGCTCAGGCCCTCAGTTGTGACAGTAAGCACTGACCTAATGAATCCAGCCGGAGACCAGGATCAAGCGGCCAGGCCGATGCAAGAACTGGCAGCCCGACTAGAACATCAGGAGGCTGCACAGGGCCACATCATCCGCTGTCTCCAGGATCTCTCTACTCGGCTGGATGGGATTCAGACAACTCTCCGTGGATCAGGCGCGTCTGGTGCGTCAACCACAGTGACTCCAGCTATAACCCCACCCACCTTACCCATTTCTGCTCCACGTCTTCATCTTCCAACGCCAGCAAAATTTGACGGATCTCCAAGATTCTGCAGGGGATTTCTCAACCAGTGTGAGATTCAGTTTGAGCTACAACCTGGCAATTTTCCCAGTGACCGTACAAAAATTGCCTACATTATTTCTCTTCTCAGTGGCTGAGCCCTTGATTGGGCATCACCGTTATGGGAGAGGCCCCGACACCCTGCTATCTTCCTACACTGCCTTCGTGTCAACATTCAGGCGCATCTTCGACGAGCCAGGCCGGGTAACCTCAGCTTCATCCGAGATTCTCCGTTTACGCCAGGGGTCACGTACTGTAGGACAATATCTGATACAGTTCCAGATCCTGGCATCCGAACTGGCATGGAACGACGAGGCCCTGTATGCTGCATTCTGGCATGGCTTATCTGAGCGTATTAAAGATGAGTTAGCTACCAGAGACTTACCTTCTAAGTTAGATGAGCTAATCTCACTCTGCACGAAAGTTGATTTACGTTTCAGAGAGAGAGCAACTGAGCGTGGAAGATCATCTGCTCCAAAATCTTCTGCTCCTCCTCCTCGTCAACTGTCACCATCTAAAGATGAGCCCATGCAACTTGGCCGTTCCCGTTTAACTCCTGCTGAGCGCCGAAGACGTCTCTCCGAGTTTCTCTGTCTCTATTGTGCAGCTCCGTCTCACACCATTAATGCCTGTCCCAAACGTCCGGGAAACTCCAAATCCTAGCTCGCCAAGGAGAGGGCCGGCTAGGAGTAATGATCTCCTCTCCATCTCCTCAAGATTGTAATCTCCCAGTCTCGCTTCAAGTTGCTCAACGTTATCGGAACGTCATTGCCCTCCTTGATTCCGGAGCAGCTGGGAACTTTATTACCGAAGCCTATGTTAAACGGTGGTCCCTACCCACCGAGAGACTTCCTTCGTCCATTTCTTTAACTGCCGTGGATGGCAGCAAAATTTTTGATGCAGTAATTTCTTTAAGGACTCTACCAGTTCGTCTGAGAGTGGGAGTTCTTCATTCCGAACTTATTTCTTTTTTAGTGATTCCAAGAGCCACACATCCTGTGGTCCTGGGCCTTCCATGGCTCCGTCTTCACAATCCTACAATTGATTGGACGACTACGCAAATCCTGGCATGGGGTTCCTCCTGTGCTGAGACATGTTTGTTTAAAGTATTGCCTGTCTGTTCTTCCTCCCCCAGGTCGTCTGATGTTCCACCTCCTCCATATCAAGATTTCACGGATGTGTTCAGTAAAGCTTCTGCTGATATCCTTCCTCCTCATAGAGAATGGGACTGTCCGATTGATCTCGTTCCAGGGAAGGTTCCACCTCGAGGCCGAACTTATCCGTTGTCTCTGCCTGAGACGCATTCTATGGAGGAATATATTAAAGAGAACCTAGCAAAGGGGTTCATTCGACCTTCTTCTTCTCCAGCCGGCGCAGGCTTCTTTTTTGTAAAAAAGAAAGATGGTGGTCTGCGGCCGTGCATCGACTACAGAGGTTTGAACGACATTACCATCAAGAACCGTTATCCTTTACCCCTGATTACTGAGCTCTTTGACAGAGTTAGCGGAGCTACCATCTTTACAAAGCTGGACTTGCGAGGTGCATACAATCTCATCCGGATCCGTGAGGGTGACGAGTGGAAGACCGCCTTTAACACCCGTGACGGACATTATGAGTACCTCGTCATGCCCTTCGGATTGAGCAATGCTCCAGCTGTCTTCCAGCATTTTGTCAATGAGATCTTCAGAGACATTCTATACCGTCATGTCGTGGTCTATCTAGACGATATCCTCATTTTTGCCAACGATTTAGAGGAACATCGTTTTTGGGTTAAAGAGGTTCTGTCCCGTCTCCGTGTCAATCATCTCTATTGCAAATTAGAAAAATGCGTCTTTGAAGTCAAGTCCATTCCGTTTCTAGGGTACATTGTGTCCGGTTCCGGACTAGAGATGGATCCTGAGAAACTACTAGCAATCCAAAATTGGCCGGTACCCTTAACCCTCAAAGGGGTCCAGAGGTTCTTAGGGTTCGCCAACTATTACCGAAAGTTTATACGAGACTTTTCCACCATTGTGGCGCCTATTACTGCTTTCACTAAGAAGGGTGCTAACCCGTCCAAGTGGTCTGAAGAAGCCATGCAAGCATTTCATCTTTTAAAACAAAGGTTCATCTCTGCGCCTGTTCTGAAACAGCCTGACATCGACTCTCCTTTCATCTTAGAGGTGGATGCCTCCTCCGTTGGAGTAGGAGCGGTGTTATCTCAGGGGGCTAAAGATGGCCATTTACACCCTTGCAGTTTCTTCTCCCGGAAGTTCTCCCCAGCTGAGCGCAACTATGCCATTGGCGACCAGGAGTTGCTAGCCATCAAGCTCGCTCTAGAAGAGTGGAGGTATCTGTTGGAGGGAGCTTCTCATTCAATCACCATACTTACAGACCACAAGAACCTTTTATACCTGAAGGGCGCACAATGTCTCAACCCTCGTCAGGCCAGATGGGCACTTTTCTTTTCCAGGTTCGACTTTAAACTCCAGTTCTGTCCGGGCTCTCAGAATCGCAAGGCCGATGCCCTTTCCCGCTCATGGGAGCAAGAAAATGAGTCAGAGTCTTCAGACAAGCATCCTATTATAAATCCGTTGGCATTCTCCACGGTAGGGATGGACTCTACGCCCCCATCAGGGAAAAGTTTTGTGAAGCCGATGCTAAGGAAGAAGCTCATGCATTGGGCCCATGCTTCCCGTTTTGCCGGACATACAGGTATCCAAAAAACCCTGGAGTTTATCTCTAGGTCCTATTGGTGGCCAACTCTGAAAAAGGACGTCTTGGAGTTTATTGCATCTTGCCCAAAGTGTGCCCAACATAAAGTATCCCGCCAGTCGCCTGCGGGGCAACTGGTTCCACTATCCGTTCCCCGTCGACCATGGACCCACTTGTCGATGGATTTCATTACAGACTTACCCATGTGCAACAAGTTCAATACCATCTGGGTGGTAGTTGACCGGTTCACCAAGATGGCACACTTCATTCCTCTCACCGGTCTTCCGTCAGCTTCCAAGTTGGCTCAAGTATTCATACAAGAGATCTTCCGACTCCACGGTCTTCCTGAAGAAATTATCTCAGATCGAGGAGTTCAATTCACAGCCAAATTCTGGCGAAGTTTATGTCAAGTCCTCCAAGTCAAGCTAAAGTTTTCCACGGCTTACCATCCTCAGACCAATGGTCAAACCGAGAGGGTGAATCAGGACTTGGAGGCCTTCCTCCGCATCTATGTGTCCTCCTCTCAAGATGACTGGGTTCAATTACTTCCCTGGGCCGAGTTCTGTCATAACAACCAGTATCATTCTTCATCTGCTTCAACACCATTCTTCACTAACTTTGGATTCCACCCTAAAGTCCCTGAGTTCCAACCGCTTCCAGCAACTTCTGTTCCCGCAGTGGATATCACCTTGCATCAGTTTGCCAATATCTGGAAGAGCATACGATCAGCTCTGCTCAAGGCATCGTTCAGGTACAAGAAGTTTGCGGATAAGAAGCGTCGAGCAGTTCCTGCTCTCAAGGTGGGTGATCGGGTATGGTTATCCACAAAGAATTTGAGGTTAAGAGTTCCCAGTATGAAGTTTGCACCTCGCTATATCGGTCCTTTCAAGATTGAACAAGTCATCAATCCTGTTGCTTACAGACTCCAGTTGCCTCCCTTCTTAAAAATACCCAGGACATTCCATGTTTCCCTGTTGAAACCGCTGATCTTGAATCGGTTTCATTCCTCACTTCCTCCAACTCCGAAAGTCCAAACTCAACTAGGCGTTGAGTATGAAGTGGCCAAGATCCTGGACTCACGTCACCGTTACGGTCAACTACAATATCTTATTGACTGGAAGGGTTATGGTCCTGAGGAACGTTCATGGACCAATGCTTCTGATGTCCATGCTCCTGCCTTGGTCCGGAGATTCCATTCCAAGTTTCCTCAAAAGCCAAAGAAGTGTCCTGGGGCCACTCCTAAAGGGGGGGGTGCTGTCACGATCCGGGTATCTGGACGCCATTTCTTACCCATCAGATGCCTCCTAAGGCTGGCTCAGCGCTACAGGACCGGATCCCATCTGTTATCCTGATGTGTACATTCCTGTATCCTCTCCTGTCACTCTGGGACGCTGTCACAGTAAACGCCATATTACACCTGGCATGGCGTCTCCCGCGGCCTCCGCCGCCGTCCCTGAACTTCTGCATGCAGAGTGTCTGAGTGGCGATTACGTCAGCCGCGGCCTCCGCTGTGTCCGCGTGGTTGGATGTGCATCTGTCAGCCTGGCGCCTCCTGTCTCCGGTGGCCGGCGCCGCCATTACTGTTTTCATTACCACATGGATTACAAACCAAACTTCCCTCCAAGTGTCTGCATGGGCGCAGCCATCTTGGATTCTGTCAGCTGATCATTTCCACCAATCTGTTCTCAGTATTGATAATCTGCATAATTGCCTAGCCAATCCCTTCCTTGCTGCAGGTATAAATACACTGTGCCTGAGCAAGGAAGGCGTCAGTGCTTTGGTTGTCAAACTTAGTTCCTGTTTGTCTCTCTCCTGTGATTGTCTTCCAGGTTCCAGCTCCTGTCTCAAGATTTCCACCATAGAGACCCGCACCAGCATTCCACCTGCGGTGTAGCCTGACTCTCCAATCCATTGTGGATTCATCTGTTTTCAGCTACAACATTACCTGCTTCCAGCTCAGCTTCCAGCAGAGTACAGCTTCCCTTAAAGGGCCGGTGTCCTTTCTACACTTTACCACTCTCCACCGGTATTATTATTTCTCCGCTCTCAAGTTCTACATTTCAGTTCATATTTCATCGCTCCCAAGTTCATTTATTATTTAACTGGTTCCAGCCAGTATCCACTCCGTGCTAACAACAGTCTGGTTCCAGCCAGTATCCACAGCAGCTGTTTTATCTTCAGCAACCCAGCTTTTCCTGGAACACCAGCTGGCACAATCCTGGGTTATCTCCATTGCTACAGTCGGGCCTGGTAAGGACTTTCCATCTAGAAGATCATAAGAACTATCTCACACTACCAGTGCCCTGTGGCTCCTGCCATCCTGTAGTACCCAGGAACTGTATTTATTCTTTGCTGACTTTTACGTTTTCTTTTACTGCTGCTGTGTTGCGGAGTTGTCATAATAAACATCATTGACTTTTATCCAAGTTGTCGTGGTCACGCCTTCGGGCAGTTATTATTCATGTTACTTACATGTCCAGGGGTCTGATACAACCTCCCAGGTTCCGGTACATCTCAGCCCCTACAACTGAGGCTGCCTCCCGTCAGCTCAGGCCCTCAGTTGTGACAGTAGGACTGTGACCAGTCATTCAGCGTCATGCCCACCACGTATAGCAATGACCCAGATAACACTCCTCAGTGTGTCTGCCATATAATGTTATTCTTCGCTCCCATAACCACAAAATTGTGCTCTGAGTCTGCTTCTTCTTTACCTCTCCCCACAAAATGTGAATCAGCCTGCATTATACCACATAATAACAATCCTTGTAACTTTTTATATTTGCATCTACGCTATTGTCATCTAATCAACAATGATGATATGTGAAGAATGCTTTGATGATTGATTGTTTCTTGTTCAAATACAGATTTGTTCTAATCTTTCTGAGAATGTTTTTGCAACTATCAAATATATTTCAATGCTGTTTACAGGATTTACTATATTCACTGGACAGAGGCTTTACTATAATCTTATCTTCATCATGTTTATCTGTACACCCTTCCCTCTTCCTCTTGATATGTTTATCTCCTTTTAGGCATCTAGGTCAAACCTTGCCCTTCATGGTGAACAGCCCTTTAAACCAGTTTTAGTTTTCCAGCTTTACACAGTATTTCATTTCAGCCTGCTTTATACCATTTGGTGGCTGAGCCATCCTTATCCTTTCCAGTGTATTGTACAGATGTATCACTTCTATGTGAAGTATAATATCACATCTGATATTCAACTACAGTGTTTTCTCTGCTAGAAGTTTCTTTATTGCCTCCCATTACATATATGTCATCACTTTATGATGATATCTTGATAGTAATTTATGTTATGCACAAGTCCACATTTTCAGTAACCATAATGATCAGGGTCATTGAGTCATATGCAGGTTTTTTTTAGTTGCTTTTATCTACAATATTCCAGATGGAAGTCTTGGTTTATTTTTTCCCTTTCTATAATCTCCAGAAAAAATATTTGTAATTAGTTCGGAGTTGACAGGAACTTTGAAGAGTGTTTTAATGAAAGTTAATGTTTTGTGCTAGTTTATAGCTTTCCCTTTCCTTCAATTGTATGAGGGAGAATATCATACTGATATTCAGTAATATTTACTTAATCTATACTTTTCTCTCTTACGTCTAGTTTTCATAATGGGTGTAACTGTACCTACCAATAACTTATTATTATAAAGTAGCCATTTTACATAGTAACATAGTTAATGAGGTTGAAAAGAGGCAAAATGCCCATCTGGTTCAACCTGTATATGTTTCGGGATCAGTACGTAATCCCGCTGGACGGGATCCCGGCGGTCGAAATACCGACGCCGGAATCCCGACCACACAATCCCGACAGGGGTGGCGAGCGAAACGCAGCTCATTGCGGGCACGGTGCCTCGCTACGCTCGGCACACTATTATATTCTCCCTCTATGGGTGTCGTGGACACCCACGGAGGGAGAATATGTTGGGATTGTGGCGGTCGGGATTCCGGCGTCGGTATTTCGACCGCCGGGATCCCGTCCAGCGGGATGTTGACCGCATCCCTATGTTTCATGCCATATTCTGTATTAAGATGAGTTTATTATAATGTCCCTGCTGAAGTGATATTTTAAAACTAACAACTATAAATTCATGTTCTTCCCAAATATCTTCCCAAAATATTAATATTTTAAATGCTATAACCTTGGAAATCTTTTTCAGTTAGAAATTTATCTAATCCATTTTTAAATGTATTTACCGAGTCCACCATTGCCACCTTCTCTGGCAGAGAGTTCCAAATCTTTATTGCCCTACCTGTGAAGAACCCTTTCCTACGTTGGGTATGAAATGTTCTCTCCTCTAGCCTCAGAGAGTGACCACATGTCCTATGCAGAGTTCTTTTAATAAACAAATCCCCTGATAGCTCCTTGTACTGTCCCTTTACATATTTGAAGATATTAATAATGTCTCCTCTTAGACGTCTCTTTTCTAGTGTATACATATTCAACCTACTAAGACTTTCCTCATAATCCAATGCCTCTAGCTCCTTAACCAATTTTGTAGCTCGCCTCTGAACTCTTTCGAGTTCCAAGATATCTTTTTTTTTATAATGCGGTGCCAAGAACTGTACACAATACTCCAGGTCCGTCCGGCGGCCGTACCAATGATTTGTGCAGTGGCAGTATCACACTCTCATCCCTTGTCTCAATTCCTTGTGTTACGCACGCTAACACCTTATTTGCCATCTTTGCTGCACTTTGACATTGGGTACTGCTATTAAGCCTTTTATCAATAAGCACCTCGAAATCTTTTTCAACTACCGTTTTCCCTTGATTTTTCCCATTTAATGTGTAGGTTGCATGTTTATTTTTTGTGCCAAAATGCATAACTTTACATGTTTCTATAGTGAACCTCATTCCCCATTTAGATGCCAGATTTCCAGTTTAAATAAATCATTCTGTAGAGACTCAACATGGATTTCCAAGTTAATTACCCTACCCAGTTTAGTATAATCAGCAAAAATTGACACTGTGCTTTCCAGGCCTATTCCTACGTTGTTAATAAATATGATGGACAGTAGTGGCCCAAGTACAGAGCCTTGCGGTATTCCAGTGAATACTGATGCCCACCTGGAGAACATCCTATTAACCACCACTTGCTGTTCCCTGTTTTCCAGCCAATTACTTACACATGTACAAATAGTTTTTCTTAGACCAGTGATGGCTAACCTTGACACTCCAGCTGTTGTTGAACTACATATCCCGGCATGCCCTGCTACAGTTTTGTTATTTGGCCATGCTAAAACTAATGCAGGGCATGCTGGAATGTGTAGTTCAACAACAGCTGGAGTGTCAAGGTTAGCCATCACTGTCCTAGGCCAAGTTCCTTTAATTTGATGATCAGTCTCCTGTGAGACGCTATATTGAAGGCTTTTGCGAAATCTAAATAGACCACATCCACTGCATTTCCCTGGTCAAGATTGTCGCTCACTTCCTCGTAGAAGCTAATTAAGTTAGTTTGACATGACCTATCCCCTCACAAACCCATGCTGGTTCTTACTAATAATCTTAGTGGTCTGCAGATACTCTTGTATGCTATCCCTTAAAATTCCTTCCAATATTTTCCCCACTATAGATGCCAAATTTACCGGTCTATAGCTATCAGGATGATTTTTAATTCCTTTTTTAAATAATGGCACTACCACAGCTATACGCGAATCCTTTGGTACCATGCCTGATGTAATTGAACTATAGAAAATCAAGTATAGGGGTCTTGCTAGTTATAAGTTAAGCACCATAAGAACCCTCGGGTGAATTAATCTTAATTTTGCTTAGTTTCTCCTGGAGTACTTCCTCACTTAAACAAGTATCTAGCGACGGGCCATTGCCGTCGGTTATGTTATGCACTACTCCTCCATACTGATGACAAAAATGTGTTCAGTATTTCCGCTTTTACTCATATCTGTGTCAATGCGTATCCTACATTACAGAGCTATTGCTACATGTTTCGTCCCTTCATCACATTCCTTAGGGGAGCATACAGTATTTGACCATGCATTCTAAACGTAGATATAGGGATGGCAACTAATCCGGCATCTCTATATTTTTTGCACATACATGACATTACAGTATAATCACACCATTTGCACTATGCTGTGTTGCCTTCATGTACTTTATATAATGACACTATAACGCCCTATTTGGTGCCACACGTTGGTTCAAAGGATAACCTTAAATCCCAAGGTTAGACTAATGTTGATACCAATTTTAAACTCCATTGGGAGTTGAAAACATATGTCTGTTTGCACAGTTTGGAGTGCCTTTTCAAGTTTGGGGCTAGAGATTGATGCAGATCGATGCATACACAGCCAGATCTGCGTCCACTTCTCACATGCTGAGGGCCGCCCAGCACAGGGCAAGGCCGCTCAGCATGTGTGAGGCTGCCTCCCGATGTGTCCGCAATTAGATTGTGGATGCATCAAAACTAATGTAGAACTCTGGCAGCGCCATTTGTTTAATCAGATTGGCTGCGTGTGACAAGCAGCTGCCATGAAAATGGTCCGGCATGCCCCCATTCATTCTGCCCTGCCCCCACAATGCCGCGCCACTGCCCCCCTGATGGTCATCACTGTCAATCACATTGCAGTTGCATCCATCGGGGATGCAAACGCAATGTGTGTGCCCATACATGTGTGATGCAACCACTGCGAGTGCGCAGTTTGCCGAATCCTGCAAAATAAGTGAAGACCCCCTGCCTCTGCAGCTTGGCTGCGAAGGCAGTCAGCCCACCGCCATTTTCCTGTTCGCAGTGGCCGCGTGTGACGTCACGCAGCTGCCCCAAGCCCGCCCCCGTTTCCAACTCCACGCCCGCCCAATGCTGCATTGCCACCACCACCACAAAGCTGCATTGCCACCCTGCGAACGCTTCTGCCCGTCAATCAGGCAGAGGTGTGTGCATCAATGCAATGTGATCGCATGGCCAGTGCGCACGTGCAGATCTGGACCTGCACGTGCGCACTGCGGCTAAAACCAGTAGCCACCATGGTGGCTTTCACCTGAGACCAGAATGCCTTAACTACCCGACATTCCCAAGTGAGGTGCCAGAAGGTCCCTCAAGCCCCTCTGCATTTAGGATCAGCTGATACCCGACCCCCAAGTGTCACCAATCTTTCAGGGGTCAAGTAGTTTCTATGTAGTATGAATAATTGTATCTGTTGAAACCTTATAGACATCGTGACACTACATGGAAATTCCCTGTCTGCGTCCCATTCTTCATCACTTAAGGGGCCCAAGTCACAATCCCAATACTCACGTAGCCAAGGGATAGCATCCACATAGTGTTTTGTCAAAGGAGTAAGCAAGGGTAACAGATATCACCGGGCCCAGGTTGATTAAAAAGGATTTTACCAGAGAGGGGGTGATGGTTGGAGCATTGTACTTAAACTGAACTTGCAGAGCGTGTCTGAGTTGTAGGAAGCTGTTAAAAAGGTAAACCTAATTCTCCCTGTAGCTGCTGAAATGATTTAATTGTACCATCGTAGTATAATTGACCAATTGTTGTAATGCCCCTGGTGCCCCACACCTGCCTCCCAGAGAGACTGACCAATTCAGGAAGCCAGCTAGAGTGCCACAGGGGAGTATAATAATAATAATAATAATAATAATCATCATCATTTTATTTATATAGCACTCTTTCTCCAACAGGACTCAAGGCGCTATCAGGATCAAAGTTACTGTACTGGACCAGGCTCCGTACCTAGCGCCAGATTTTAACGGCTTGAGTAAAAATGGGAGGACTATGTAGAAAGGACTCATCAAATAATTGCCTCTTTTAAAAAACGTTGAAGTTCAGCAAGGAACCAGCAACTCCGGCCACCTTGGACTTCTTTACATCTGCCCCCTGGTGTCTTGTATCAGTTTTTTTTTTTTTTTTTTTTCATTTCTTTATCACAAATTCATTTGGATGCAAGCACTCACGCACAATTTACTCTCATGCAAATTAATTTGTGGTAAATAAATACTGTAGAACAGAAAAGGTGTCTAACACCATTTACACGACCACAACCAACTATTCAAAATGGCAAAACTATATTCATGTTGTAGGAAGGAATGTCACTTTATCGATCTTCAATTAAAAGAAGCAGTCTTTAAGATGGATCAAAGTACTCCACCGGGCTATGCCAACTGACCATATTCCACCCTTGCAGAGGGGGTGATCTACAAAAACAGCTGCGTAATTATTATAATAATTATCAAATGTGATTGGTTAATTGATGCATGGGAGGTTGTCCCAGACCCATTTACTTTGCATAGCCCTTTTCCAACAGAAAGGTGCTGGGGACATCATAACAGCCATCAGGGTTATACCAGGCTGATAAGTGTCACATACAGTATTATACAGATGCTCCTCACTTACTGACCGAGTTCCGTTCCTACCTCCAGGTCATTAAACAAGTTGGTCGTTAAGCAAGGAGTCGCATACTTTTTACAGGTGATCGTTTTTATATATTCTGAAAAAAGAAAAGGTCTATAGATACTCCAAATTGATCATTTGCTTTACTAACTCTTACGTACTGCACAGTATTACAGAACATTAAATCACAATCAGTGAAAATTATAAAAATGATCAAAGTATCGTTTCCAGTTGGTCAGAGACTTGGTCGTAAGTCCAAGACATACACACACACACATATATATATATATATATATATACACACACACACACACACACACACACACACACACACACACACGCACACATATATTCCAGGGCTATTTCAGTGCTATGTCTTCTCCTGAATCCTGACAGGAACGGATCATAAATGTCATGGGTTGACAGCGGGTTTCTAGTTGAGTTGCAACCACTTTCTCATAAAAAGAAAGGGAAGGTTTGATACTGGCCTGTAGTTGGTCATGCAGTCGGGGTCTAAATTAGATTTTTAAATGGTCTGACTATTGCTTCCTTTAGTGATTCAGTAAAAATGCCTATCCGCAAAGAGCATTGAACTATTTTTGCAAATACAGGGCCGATTATTTCCATACACCCTAATAGAAGCTTGGTTGAGGCAGGGTCCAAATCACAGGTGGAGGGACGCAACATTCGGGTTATTGCACAAAGTTAAACAATTCATCTTCACCAGCAGTCCACACAATGACTAGATAATATATATGACAAACATACAATGCTGTTAAAATTCTTGTTAGTTATACCACCGCCCCACAAAAATTTTCCCTCTCTTCCCTCCCTTTTCTTTCTATTGGATGTGATACTCCATCTGTCATTCCCCACCCACCTCATGAATCACACCTGTGCACAGTACTTTTTCTGCAGGTTTACTTTTATTACATATTTGATTTTGAAAACAAACACAGAGAAGATCAGGATAAAGTACTTAATATCAAAATGGACAATTCCAAGATATGATGGACTCTAGCTCTGGACTTTGTTCCTGGATTAGTTGATAAACTTCTATAATGGTCTCGAATGTTTGTGATTCATCTTTTTTGTGATACTATGCTAGCATACTAGCAGAACCGGTAAGCAGCCCGGTGTCCGTGGTCCAACACAGCTCCTGTAGCAGAACTGGTAATCAGTCCCGTGTCAGTGCTATTGCCAGTCCATCCCGCCTCCTGTAGCAGAACATGTAACCAGCCTGGTGTCTGTGTTATTGCCGGTCCAACCCATCTCCTGTAGCAGAACTGGTCTTCAGCCTGGTCACGGGCAGCCTGCACACTAGGTCCATAAGCCCGCACGCTGAAGTGACTTCACCGAGCACTCCATCAACCCGATCTGTGACACAGGCAGTCAGATTGTGTCTACTCTACCTATGCACTGCACATCCGGAAATGTATTGCACACCCCTTGTATCTCGTTACAATGGCACCTGTCAAATGGTGAGATATAGAAGGCAACTAGTGAATAGTCAGTTCTTGAAGTTGATGTGCTGGAAGTAGAAAAACTGGGCAAGCATAAAGGATCTGAGCAACTTTGACAAGGACTAAATTGAGATGGTAAGATGACTAGGTGAGACCATACGGTATGCAGTGGTAAGCACCTGCCAAGAGCGGTACCAGGAAGGACAACCAGTGAACTAGTGACATGCTGTCTGATAGATCGAAACAAACTGGACTTTCTCAGGCGCTGATATATATTACTAAAAACCCTCACTATAATGTATATGGAATAAGCAGGAAATTCAATGTATCAATAGATCTATCAATAAATAAATAAATAGCTGTAATAACCCAACATGAGCTTATGAACACTCACTCAGTTTAATTTTTTGACATGCACATGATAGGAAGCTGTCAGAACAGACAGGGCACCACAGCTTGTTGCGGATGGGGCTGTGAACCCACGGATCAGTCAAAGTGCCCATGCTGACCCATGACCACCACCAAAAGTGTCTCCAGTGGGCATGTGAGCACCAGAAGTGGACCTCATTTCACACATGCGCAGTCAGCCGGATGGGCAATGGTAAGTATTATTACTTCTGTAGCAATGTTACTGATCACCCAGGCAACTGCTTTTGGGAGCATCTGTCCCCACACCGAGCATTATGGAATTACTCCGATAATTAAATATCCACCACTGCAACTCGCATCCGGCTCGCTATCATGGAGAGGCCCATAATTATGTAGAAGTATAAACATTGAAGAATTTTGGGAGAAAAATGGAAATACAATTGTAATACTTCTTGGCTAACAGTGTGGCCAGTTGGCGGATTCTCATCATCATGATATTGGGCCTATTATTATGTAGAGGTCTGACATTGTAGTCCCATCTATCCCACTATTAATATTGTCCTGTATTGATCCTAATGCCCTAATTTCTTTCAGGTCTTTTCAATCATGAAAAGTTACTTTAGTAAATATGTATGCCACTGCAGCACAATTAGCATGAAGCAAAATTAGAGAGGCCTATAATGCCCACTACCAACTTCTTCCTCCAAACATTTTATGGCTGGTGAATGTAATCTACAGTACACCTACCAAGGAAGATGTATAGTGATGGGAAATGGTGCATATACATGGGCTGGTGTATAGTGGTGGGAAATGCTGCATACAGTATATAGGGGCCGGTGTATAGTGGTGGGAAATGCTGCATACAGTATATAGGGGCCGATGTATAGTGATGGAAATGCTGCATACAGTATATAGGGGCCGGTATATAGTGGTGGGAAATGCTGCATACAGTATATACAGTAGGGGCCGGTGTACAGTGGTGGGAAATTCTGCATATTTATGGGTTGCTGACACTACTAAGAATGTCTCCACACACAGACATTTTCATAGACATTTATCTGAGAAAATAAAAGATGAGCTTGCTCTAGTTCTTGACACTCCAAATAACTCCTATGCATATATTAAGTATTTCATTGATCAAAATCTTTTATAGAATAAGGAGGCATATGCATAAATGCTTTAAACATAAAACACTTTAACTCTTACTGAGATTGTGCTGAAGTAGGTGATATATTATTCATGTGGTAGACTCGCTAGAACTACTATATGGAAGGAAATCCGCATGCTGGTTTTTTTTTTTTGCTTGATTCTGACTTATCTCCTGCTATTTGGATTGACTTTGTTCCATAAAAAAAATAAAAAAACAAAACCTATAATAATGTGTGACAGGAATCACATAGGCCCTCATTCTGATTTGTTCGCTAGCTGCTTTCGTTCGCAGCGCAGCGATCAGGCAAAAGACGGCACTTCTGCGCATGCGTATGCGGCTCAATGCGCACGCGCGATGTACTTTCACAAAAGCCGATGCAGTTTTACACAAGCTCTATCGACGCTTTTCAGTCGCACTGTTGGCCGCAGAGTGATTGACAGAAAGTGGGTGTTCCTGGTGGTAACTGATCGTTTTCGGGGAGTGTGTGTAAAAACGAAGGCGTGTCAGATAAAAATGCAGGAGTGGCTGGGAAAATGTAGGCGTGGCTGGGCGAACGCAGGGCGTGTTCGTGACGTCAAAACAGGAACTAAATAGTCTGAAGTGATCGCAAGCTAGGAGTAGGTCTCGAGCTACTCAGAAACTGCACAATCTTGTTTTGTAGCAGCGCTGCGATCCTTTCGTTCGCACTTCTGCTAAGCTAAGATACACTCCCAGAGGGCGGCAGCCTAGTGTTTGCACGGCTGCTAAAAGCAGCTAGCAAACGAACAATTCGGAATGAGGGCCACAGACGGAGTATAATCCAGCACACTTTTTTTCCACCTCAGGCAGGATACAGCTTCACATGCAGGTTGGACGAAGCTGCACCTCAAATTTGATCAGCTGTAAGGCCAGAAACCAACAAGTCACACAAGCATTCACCTCATTGTTTGTGTTAATGGTGGTGAGTAGCCGAAATTCTCACCCCAACAAAAAGTATCTCAGTGACTCCACTGCCCATTTAATTGCCAAGCACTCCTGCTGCAATGCTGAGTACTTGCGTTCTCTGGGCAGCAATTTCCAGCTAAGGTAGAGGATGGGTTTCTCTTTCCCTTCTACCTCTTGGGAAAGGCCTGCCCCTAACCCTGCCCTCGAGGCATCAGTCTGCAATACAAACTGTTTTCTGAAATCAGGCTCTGCACATAAAGCTTGCCTTAAATCCTGCCAAACAGTCTCTGCTGGCCTAGACCACACTATCTTGTCTGGGGACTCTTTCCTCAGACATTCAGTTAAGGGTACTGCCCTGGTGGCAAATCGTATATGAACCTATGATAATAGCCCACCAGACCAAGGAACGTCCTGAGTTGCGACTTTCAGTTAAGCTTAAGCCATGTGAGAACTGCTTCCACTTTGCTGGGTTGGGATTTAACTTGCCTTTGGCCTACGATATACCCCGGATACTTTGCCTCCACCATTCCAATGGCAAACTTCTCCCGGTCAGCAGTGAACCCGTGTGACCGTAGAGACTGTAATGGGCCCTACACACATGCCGATATCACTGCACGATATGAACGATCTCGTTCATTAATGAACGAGATAACGTTCATATCGTGCAGTGTGGAGGCACCAGCGATGAACGATGCGCGGCCCCGCGCTCGTTCATCGCTGGTGCTATGTCGGCTGTGCATGCAGGCCAATATGGACGAGATTGTCCATATTTGCCTGCAAGTCTACGGAGCCGGGTGACGGGGGGAGTGAAGAAACTTCACTCCCCCCGTCACTGCCCCCCCCCGCTGCCGGGTCGCCCATCGCCCGTATCGGCGGTCGGGCAGCTCGGCTGCACATCGCCGAGTGTGTAGGGCCTATAACAGTGGGGGTGATTCAGTGCTGATCGTAGATGTGCTAAATTTAGCATATTTATGATCAGTTTCTCTGAAATGGGGTATGCCCAGCACCCCCTTCCCCCTGCATGGGTGTGAAAGCATCGTACGGCGGCGATGCTTTCTCACCCGCCAAGTAGCTCCCTAGCTGCACTGGCAGATGGCTAACCGCTGCGACCTGGGTCGCAGCAGCTGCGTGTGACATCACGCAGCCACCGTGGCCTGCCCCCGCAATGGTCCGGACACACCTGCGTTGTCCGCACTGTGCCCAATCAACGACGTCCTAACGCCACTGGCACGCCCCCTCCCACCTCTGCCTGTCAATCAGGCAGAGGCGATCACAGCCCTGAGATGCGCACTCCCCAAAGGGCTTCAGACTGTGATCGATGTCGCTGCAGCGATCAGGTCTGAATTAGGCCCACTGCCTCCACCCTTAGAAGGTGCGACTTCCAATCAGAGCTACAAATGACAATGTTATCTAAATACGCTGCTGCGTGATCCCTGTGCGGACGGAGCAATTTATTCATAGCTCTCTGGAAAGTTGCAAGGGCGCCATGCAAACCAAAGGGCAGCACTTAATATTGGAACAAAACCTCTGTTGCAGAGAAGGATGTATTTGCTTTGGCAGCTTCTGTCAGAGGAATTTGCCAGTACCCTTTTGTTAGATCTAGCATGGTAAGATACTAGCTTCTTGCTAAATTTTCTGCCAGTTCGTCAACCCGGGGCATTGGATAGGAGTAAAACTGAGAAACTTTAAAACTTTCTGAAGTCATTTCAGAATCTCAAAGTCCCCAAAGGCTTAGGCTCTAAAGCAATGGGATTATTCCATTCAATGTTTGATTCCTCTATGGGGGTAATTCTGAGTTGATCGCAGCAGGAAATTTTTTAGCAGTTGGGCAAAACCATGTGCACTGCAGGGGGGCAGATATAACATTTGCAGAGAGAGTTAGATTTGGGTGTGGTGTGTTCAATCTGCAATTTAAATTGCAGTTTAAAAATAAAGCAGCCAGTATTTACCCTGCACAGAAACAAAATAACCCACCCAAATCTAACTCTCTCTGCACATGTTATATCTGCCCCCCTGCAGTGCACATGGTTTTGCCCAACTGCTAAAAAATTTCCTGCTGCGATCAACTTGGAATTACCCCCTATGACCCCTAAGCACAGCACCTCTTACACTTCCCGTGTTACTGCTGCTTGTTTGGCATCAGGTATGTGATATGGCCTTTGTTTTATCACCGCCCCGGGTGAAGTAACAATTTCATGATGTCTGATTTGGATTTTCCCTGGGAGGGCAGAAAACACATCCTGATGCCATGCTGCTAAGTTTACCACTTCTTGTTTCTGGCTAGGACTCAAGGTGACTTAAATTGGCTCCTGACATTCTGGGCCACTAAAGAGGGCTACTGGCACTTTCTATCCAAGGCTTCAGCAAATTCATATGGTAGACTTGTTCCACTTTCCTTCTACCCATCTGCCGTACCTTATAGTTCACAGGTCCCACTGCCTCTATGTTCTCATAAGTGCCTCGCCACTGGGCATACAGTTTACTTTCAGTAGTAGGCACGAGGACCTTGTCATCTGGATTAAAGGTCTGGTTAACAGCGGTAATGTCATAATATCGTTTTTGACGCAGTTGAGCCATTTCTATGTGTTTGGTCAGAAGTGGCACAATTTGCCTCAGACGGCCATACAATTGAGACACAAACTGAACGATGTTAGGCTCATGAGACGATTGCTGCTCCCACCCTTCTTTTAACAGATCTAGTATCCCTCTGGGCTCTCTACCATAGAGGAGCTTGAAGGGGCTGAACCCCGTAGAAGCTTGGGGTTCCTCTCGAACTGCAAACATTAAATAAGGTAAGATTAGGTCCCAATCCTGCTTATCCTGTCCCACCACCCTTTTTATCATCTGCTTTAGGGTTTGGTTAAAGCGTTTGACCAAGCCGTCTGTCTGCAGGTGGTAAACGAAAGTGGTAAGTCTGAAAAGAATGTGGTGGTGACAGAGAACTTGCACGCTAATGTTCTAAAACTTTGTGAAAGTGCAGCACTCTGGTGGAGGTATACTTATCTCAAACAGGCTTTTGGTTCACAATGTAAGATGGATTCTCATACACCAGATATCAGCAAATTTGCAAAGAGAAAGAAGATTTCCAACATAGCAGAATATTGTCAACTTTTGGATCTGTATAGCAATATAAACACTGTGTGAGTACTTCCAAATGTATCCACAGCATACGTTAAAAAAATGGAGGCTTTACCGGACTTATATCACATCCAGGCATATAAAACACAGGCCCTGAGTGTTGACTTCAATAATTCAATGTCATTTGAACATATGGAAAGGACAATAATATCCCACATAGTGTAATCACGTTTACACAATTTATTACAGACACGTAGATCTAAATGGAAGTACTGAAGTAAAGGAAAAGGATATTGGATATCTTCTGCACCAGACAAAGATTGTCACGATCCGGGTATCTGGACGCCATTTCTTACCCATCAGATGCCTCCTACGGCTGGCTCAGCGCTCCAGGACCGGATCCCATCTGTTATCCTAATGTTCACATTCCTGCATCCTCTCCTGTCTCTCTGAGACGCTGTCACAGTAACGCCTTATTACATCTGGCATGGCGTCTCCCGCGGCCTCCGCCGCCGTCCCTGAGCTTCTGCATGCAGAGTGTCAGAGTGGCGATTACGTCAGCCGCGGCCTCCGCTGTGTCCGCGTGGTTGGATGTGCACTTGTCAGCCTGGCGTCTCCTGTCTCCAGTGGCCGGCGCCGCCATTACTGTTTTCATTACCACATGGATTACAAACCAAACTTCCCTCCAAGTGTCTGCATGGGCGCAGCCATCTTGGATTCTGTCAGCTGATCATTTCCTCCAATCTGTTGTCAGTATTGTTAATCTGCATAATTGCCTAGCCAATCCCTTCCTTGCTGCAGGTATAAATACACTGTGCCTGAGCAAGGAAGGCGTCAGTGCTTTGGTTGTCAAACCTAGTTCCTGTTTGTCTCTCTCCTGTGATTGTCTTCCAGGTTCCAGCTCCTGTCTCAAGACTTCCACCATAGAGACCCGCACCAGCATTCCACCTGCGGTGTAGCCTGACTCTCCAATCCATTGTGGATTCATCTGTTTCCAGCTACAACATTACCTGCTTCCAGCTCAGCTTCCAGCAGAGTACAGCTTCCCTTAAAGGGCCGGTGTCCTTTCTACACTTTACCACTCTCCACCGGTATTATTATTTCTCCGCTCTCAAGTTCTACATTTCAGTTCATATTTCATCGCTCCCAAGTTCATTTATTATTTAACTGGTTCCAGCCAGTATCCACTCCGTGCTAACAACAGTCTGGTTCCAGCCAGTATCCACAGCAGCTGTTTTATCTTCAGCAACCCAGCTTTTCCTGGAACACCAGCTGGCACAATCCTGGGTTATCTCCATTGCTACAGTCGGGCCTGGTAAGGACTTTCCATCTAGAAGATCATAAGAACTATCTCACACTACCAGTGCCCTGTGGCTCCTGCCATCCTGTAGTACCCAGGAACTGTATTTATTCTTTGCTGACTTTTACGTTTTCTTTTACTGCTGCTGTGTTGCGGAGTTGTCATAATAAACATCATTGACTTTTATCCAAGTTGTCGTGGTCACGCCTTCGGGCAGTTATTATTCATGTTACTTACATGTCCAGGGGTCTGATACAACCTCCCAGGTTCCGGTACATCTCAGCCCCTACAACTGAGGCTGCCTCCCGTCAGCTCAGGCCCTCAGTTGTGACAGTAAGCACTGACCTAATGAATCCAGCCGGAGACCAGGATCAAGCGGCCAGGCCGATGCAAGAACTGGCAGCCCGACTAGAACATCAGGAGGCTGCACAGGGCCACATCATCCGCTGTCTCCAGGATCTCTCTACTCGGCTGGATGGGATTCAGACAACTCTCCGTGGATCAGGCGCGTCTGGTGCGTCAACCACAGTGACTCCAGCTATAACCCCACCCACCTTACCCATTTCTGCTCCACGTCTTCATCTACCAACGCCAGCAAAATTTGACGGATCTCCAAGATTCTGCAGGGGATTTCTCAACCAGTGTGAGATTCAGTTTGAGCTACAACCTGGCAATTTTCCCAGTGACCGTACAAAAATTGCCTACATTATTTCTCTTCTCAGTGGCTCAGCCCTTGATTGGGCATCACCGTTATGGGAGAGGTCCGACACCCTGCTATCTTCCTACACTGCCTTCGTGTCAACATTCAGGCGCATCTTCGACGAGCCAGGCCGGGTAACCTCAGCTTCATCCGAGATTCTCCGTTTACGCCAGGGGTCACGTACTGTAGGACAATATCTGATACAGTTCCAGATCCTGGCATCCGAACTGGCATGGAACGATGAGGCCCTGTATGCTGCATTCTGGCATGGCTTATCTGAGCGTATTAAAGATGAGTTAGCTACCAGAGACTTACCTTCTAAGTTAGATGAGCTAATCTCACTCTGCACGAAAGTTGATTTACGTTTCAGAGAGAGAGCAACTGAGCGTGGAAGATCATCTGCTCCAAAATCTTCTGCTCCTCCTCCTCGTCAACTGTCACCATCTAAAGATGAGCCCATGCAACTTGGCCGTTCCCGTTTAACTCCTGCTGAGCGCCGAAGACGTCTCTCCGAGTTTCTCTGTCTCTATTGTGCAGCTCCGTCTCACACCATTAATGCCTGTCCCAAACGTCCGGGAAACTCCAAATCCTAGCTCGCCAAGGAGAGGGCCGGCTAGGAGTAATGATCTCCTCTCCATCTCCTCAAGATTGTAATCTCCCAGTCTCGCTTCAAGTTGCTCAACGTTATCGGAACGTCATTGCCCTCCTTGATTCCGGAGCAGCTGGGAACTTTATTACCGAAGCCTATGTTAAACGGTGGTCCCTACCCACCGAGAGACTTCCTTCGTCCATTTCTTTAACTGCCGTGGATGGCAGCAAAATTTTTGATGCAGTCATTTCTTTAAGGACTCTACCAGTTCGTCTGAGAGTGGGAGTTCTTCATTCCGAACTTATTTCTTTTTTAGTGATTCCAAGAGCCACACATCCTGTGGTCCTGGGCCTTCCATGGCTCCGTCTTCACAATCCTACAATTGATTGGACGACTACGCAAATCCTGGCATGGGGTTCCTCCTGTGCTGAGACATGTTTGTTTAAAGTATTGCCTGTCTGTTCTTCCTCCCCCAGGTCGTCTGATGTTCCACCTCCTCCATATCAAGATTTCACGGATGTGTTCAGTAAAGCTTCTGCTGATATCCTTCCTCCTCATAGAGAATGGGACTGTCCGATTGATCTCGTTCCAGGGAAGGTTCCACCTCGAGGCCGAACTTATCCGTTGTCTCTGCCTGAGACGCATTCTATGGAGGAATATATTAAAGAGAACCTAGCAAAGGGGTTCATTCGACCTTCTTCTTCTCCAGCCGGCGCAGGCTTCTTTTTTGTAAAAAAGAAAGATGGTGGTCTGCGGCCGTGCATCGACTACAGAGGTTTGAACGACATTACCATCAAGAACCGTTATCCTTTACCCCTGATTACTGAGCTCTTTGACAGAGTTAGCGGAGCTACCATCTTTACAAAGCTGGACTTGCGAGGTGCATACAATCTCATCCGGATCCGTGAGGGTGACAAGTGGAAGACCGCCTTTAACACCCGTGATGGACATTATGAGTACCTCGTCATGCCCTTCGGATTGAGCAATGCTCCAGCTGTCTTCCAGCATTTTGTCAATGAGATCTTCAGAGACATTCTATACCGTCATGTCGTGGTCTATCTAGACGATATCCTCATTTTTGCCAACGATTTAGAGGAACATCGTTTTTGGGTTAAAGAGGTTCTGTCCCGTCTCCGTGTCAATCATCTCTATTGCAAATTAGAAAAATGCGTCTTTGAAGTCAAGTCCATTCCGTTTCTAGGGTACATTGTGTCCGGTTCCGGACTAGAGATGGATCCTGAGAAACTACAAGCAATCCAAAATTGGCCGGTACCCTTAACCCTCAAAGGGGTACAGAGGTTCTTAGGGTTCGCCAACTATTACCGAAAGTTTATACGAGACTTTTCCACCATTGTGGCGCCTATTACTGCTTTCACTAAGAAGGGTGCTAACCCGTCCAAGTGGTCTGAAGAAGCCATGCAAGCATTTCATCTTTTAAAACAAAGGTTCATCTCTGCGCCTGTTCTGAAACAGCCTGACATCGACTCTCCTTTCATCTTAGAGGTGGATGCCTCCTCCGTTGGAGTAGGAGCGGTGTTATCTCAGAGGGCTAAAGATGGCCATTTACACCCTTGCAGTTTCTTCTCCCGGAAGTTCTCCCCAGCTGAGCGCAACTATGCCATTGGCGACCAGGAGTTGCTAGCCATCAAGCTCGCTCTAGAAGAGTGGAGGTATCTGTTGGAGTGAGCTTCTCATTCAATCACAATACTTACAGACCACAAGAACCTTTTATACCTGAAGGGCGCACAATGTCTCAACCCTCGTCAGGCCAGATGGGCACTTTTCTTTTCCAGGTTCGACTTTAAACTCCAGTTCTGTCCGGGCTCTCAGAATCGCAAGGCCGATGCCCTTTCCCGCTCATGGGAGCAAGAAAATGAGTCAGAGTCTTCAGACAAGCATCCTATTATAAATCCGTTGGCATTCTCCACGGTAGGGATGGACTCTACGCCCCCATCAGGGAAAAGTTTTGTGAAGCCGATGCTAAGGAAGAAGCTCATGCATTGGGCCCATGCTTCCCGTTTTGCCGGACATACAGGTATCCAAAAAACCCTGGAGTTTATCTCTAGGTCCTATTGGTGGCCAACTCTGAAAAAGGACGTCTTGGAGTTTATTGCATCTTGCCCAAAGTGTGCCCAACATAAAGTATCCCGCCAGTCGCCTGCGGGGCAACTGGTTCCACTATCCGTTCCCCGTCGACCATGGACCCACTTGTCGATGGATTTCATTACAGACTTACCCATGTGCAACAAGTTCAATACCATCTGGGTGGTAGTTGACCGGTTCACCAAGATGGCACACTTCATTCCTCTCACCGGTCTTCCGTCAGCTTCCAAGTTGGCTCAAGTATTCATACAAGAGATCTTCCGACTCCACGGTCTTCCTGAAGAAATTATCTCAGATCGAGGAGTTCAATTCACAGCCAAATTCTGGCGAAGTTTATGTCAAGTCCTCCAAGTCAAGCTAAAGTTTTCCACGGCTTACCATCCTCAGACCAATGGTCAAACCGAGAGGGTGAATCAGGACTTGGAGGCCTTCCTCCGCATCTATGTGTCCTCCTCTCAAGATGACTGGGTTCAATTACTTCCCTGGGCCGAGTTCTGTCATAACAACCAGTATCATTCTTCATCTGCTTCAACACCATTCTTCACTAACTTTGGATTCCACCCTAAAGTTCCTGAGTTCCAACCGCTTCCAGCAACTTCTGTTCCCGCAGTGGATATCACCTTGCATCAGTTTGCCAATATCTGGAAGAGCGTACGATTAGCTCTGCTCAAGGCATCGTTCAGGTACAAGAAGTTTGCGGATAAGAAGCGTCGAGCAGTTCCTGCTCTCAAGGTGGGTGATCGGGTATGGTTATCCACGAAGAATTTGAGGTTAAGAGTTCCCAGTATGAAGTTTGCACCTCGCTATATCGGTCCTTTCAAGATTGAACAAGTCATCAATCCTGTTGCTTACAGACTCCAGTTGCCTCCCTTCTTAAAAATACCCAGGACATTCCATGTTTCCCTGTTGAAACCGCTGATCTTGAATCGGTTTCATTCCTCACTTCCTCCAACTCCGAAAGTCCAAACTCAACGAGGCGTTGAGTATGAAGTGGCCAAGATCCTGGACTCACGTCACCGTTACGGTCAACTACAGTATCTTATTGACTGGAAGGGTTACGGCCCTGAGGAACGTTCATGGACCAATGCTTCTGATGTCCATGCTCCTGCCTTGGTCCGGAGATTCCATTCCAAGTTTCCTCAAAAGCCAAAGAAGTGTCCTGGGGCCACTCCTAAAGGGGGGGGTGCTGTCACGATCCGGGTATCTGGACGCCATTTCTTACCCATCAGATGCCTCCTACGGCTGGCTCAGCGCTCCAGGACCGGATCCCATCTGTTATCCTAATGTTCACATTCCTGCATCCTCTCCTGTCTCTCTGAGACGCTGTCACGGTAACGCCTTATTACATCTGGCATGGCGTCTCCCGCGGCCTCCGCCACCGTCCCTGAGCTTCTGCATGCAGAGTGTCAGAGTGGCGATTACGTCAGCCGCGGCCTCCGCTGTGTCCGCGTGGTTGGATGTGCACTTGTCAGCCTGGCGTCTCCTGTCTCCAGTGGCCGGCGCCGCCATTACTGTTTTCATTACCACATGGATTACAAACCAAACTTCCCTCCAAGTGTCTGCATGGGCGCAGCCATCTTGGATTCTGTCAGCTGATCATTTCCTCCAATCTGTTGTCAGTATTGTTAATCTGCCTAATTGCCTAGCCAATCCCTTCCTTGCTGCAGGTATAAATACACTGTGCCTGAGCAAGGAAGGCGTCAGTGCTTTGGTTGTCAAACCTAGTTCCTGTTTGTCTCTCTCCTGTGATTGTCTTCCAGGTTCCAGCTCCTGTCTCAAGACTTCCACCTTAGAGACCCGCACCAGCATTCCACCTGCGGTGTAGCCTGACTCTCCAATCCATTGTGGATTCATCTGTTTCCAGCTACAACATTACCTGCTTCCAGCTCAGCTTCCAGCAGAGTACAGCTTCCCTTAAAGGGCCGGTGTCCTTTCTACACTTTACCACTCTCCACCGGTATTATTATTTCTCCGCTCTCAAGTTCTACATTTCAGTTCATATTTCATCGCTCCCAAGTTCATTTATTATTTAACTGGTTCCAGCCAGTATCCACTCCGTGCTAACAACAGTCTGGTTCCAGCCAGTATCCACAGCAGCTGTTTTATCTTCAGCAACCCAGCTTTTCCTGGAACACCAGCTGGCACAATCCTGGGTTATCTCCATTGCTACAGTCGGGCCTGGTAAGGACTTTCCATCTAGAAGATCATAAGAACTATCTCACACTACCAGTGCCCTGTGGCTCCTGCCATCCTGTAGTACCCAGGAACTGTATTTATTCTTTGCTGACTTTTACGTTTTCTTTTACTGCTGCTGTGTTGCGGAGTTGTCATAATAAACATCATTGACTTTTATCCAAGTTGTCGTGGTCACGCCTTCGGGCAGTTATTATTCATGTTACTTACATGTCCAGGGGTCTGATACAACCTCCCAGGTTCCGGTACATCTCAGCCCCTACAACTGAGGCTGCCTCCCGTCAGCTCAGGCCCTCAGTTGTGACAAAGATGTAATAATATATTCACAATTGTAATATCGGTGCCCCAATGGTATTACCTAGAAGAATGTAATTTCAATTGAAACCAGGGGGTGCTGCCATGGACAATAAAGAATGGATTACATTAGAATAAAGAAAAGGATTGTCTCTTTGTTGGCGCACTATAGAAAGAAAAATGATTCTAAAAAATATAACTTTTATTTCCAAATATTAAAATTTATCGCAATGTGAAAATTTCATAGGACAAAATGAATCAAATAAAGTATATAATAATACTAATAAAATGGAACTCACTGTGTCTTGTTATTATTCACAATTGTTCTAGCTTTCATATGTGTGTGTACCTATCTGTTATATGGGACCAGGTACTTGGAAAATGATGGGTTGTATCGATAGATCATTCGCTATAAATAACAAAATAAATGTTCAGTAAAAGAATGTTATTGCACCCTAAGGGTATTGGATAAATTACCAGCTGTAATTCTAAATTCCACAATTTATCCCCCAGTCAGTTATAGAGAGATCACTCAAGGACAGTACCGCTCCTGCATTTATTATGACAAATAAATACACTGTATCTGTAATTTAATAAAATTGAGGATGTATATACAAAATTCTGTTGACCCAATAGATTGGATCAGTGGGTTATATAGCTATGTATTCACATTACATTATCCCCCACATAATCACTCTCAAAACAGAATTGCTCATCTATCAGTGAGCCAATTTCCACCTCTACACTGCTGTGTCAGTTTTGTTGCAATCCCTTCATATACTTCAACATATTGCAACACAAGTATATTGCTTTTAGTACAGTGAATTGACATTAACAGTAATAATTGCCTATAAATCAGGGAGAATGATGATTTATCTCACCCTAAAACATTACCAATTCTTTTCCAATAACTGGGACAGTCTGGCATAAAGACTATATTTATCAGGCTGGGCCGTAGTTCAATGGGGGGCCATTAATATAATCCTTTTACATTTACGCACCTACACACACTATCATTCACCTATGTTATTTACTATATTATGTTATATAACAGTTAATTGAGTTGCTCGGTGACTGTCATGAAAGAGTCTCCTCAATAATTTAGTCAGTGCCTGGTTCACAATAAATAAAGCGCACGCTGCCAACTGGTGTAGGTTCAGTGTTTACCCCTGTTGTATCGCTATGCTATACCAATGCACATTGCCTCGTTGGTAATGCTAATGTCATCCACTGTGGACCGGTTACATGTGTCTCATTTAGCGTTATTCCCAGCTGCTTCTACCCTCTCTCTATTCTCACCGTGTAGCGGTTTGGATTAAATCCACTGCCGCCAGCAGCGGCGGTATGGAGGGAGCTATACTGTGCTGACAGGAGCTAGAGTAGTATCCTTTTAAACATGTACAATAAGGATCAGTATACCCTCAAGTGTAATTAACAATATGCTCCTAATGCAAAGAATTTTGGCTATGTTTTGCTGCAAATGCGCTAAGGAAATAATGCCACAGTCCCTCATATACTCCTAATTACTCATAATTAATAATATATATTGTGTTGCTTTGTTCATAAAATTTGTCACACATGTAATTGACTATAGTCGACACAGTGAGTGCATAGGTTTGGTTCTATTGTATTATACTGCAGGTGTGCTGTACCCACAGTACCTCGGCCCCTAATATATCTTCCGTAATTATGCCCTTAAACACTCATTATTCATAGTATATTTTGTAATATTTAGGCCACGGAATTTTACACATACATAATTAAATAGTAACATTAGACATTATAGACACATTATAGACACAGGGGCAGATTTATGAAGCCTTGTGAAGTGATAAAGTGGAAGGTGATAACGCACCAGCCAATCATCTCCTAACTGTCATTTTTCAAACCCAGCATGTAACATGGAAGTTAGGAGCTGATTGGTTGGTACTTTACCACCTTCCACTTTATCACTTCACCAGGCTTAATAAATCTGCCCCACAGTGAGAGAGCAGGCATGATAATGCCACTGGACTTCCGATTGTGCACCCGTTGGCTGCCCGGCTCCAAGGTGCAGCCCAGCACTCTCCTGCATCGGGGGTGAGCGGTTTGGCCTCCACGAGTGGGGGATTCTGCACTGCCTGCGCCCTGCATCTAGATGTGTGGATTGGGGAGGAAGGGCCTGTGTGTCCATCGGCCATCTTGAGGGAGTGTGCTTCTCCCTGCATGCACACCTGGACTGCTAGCCTGCTGTGACTCTCCTGAGGGTGCAAAGATCTTTGAGGCTCATCTCCGGTGCTGTGCTGCACAAACTCAGTGAGTAAGAGCTTGTTTCTGCCTACATCCCTGCTCTTCTACTATTTTATATTGTTCCCTGCCAATATTGGACTTGTGGACTGTTTCCCTGATTATAACCTCGCTTTGCTGTACCTTCTTTTTGGAGTACCTCCATTATTGACTTGGGATTCTCCCTGAATATCTCTGTTGTCGGCAAGATCACCTCATTTGTGCACTATGGTGAAAGGTGGTTCAGCTGTGGCTAAACTGGATACATTTGCCAGACAATCTACAACTCAGGCTACTGCCTCCCCTTCCCATGCCTGATCAGTCTGCTCATCCTGATCCCCCCCCTGCGTCGGGTCCCAGCTCCTCCTCACCACCATCTATTCAGCAGGTGCTTGAGGCTATTGTGGGCAGTGAAAAGCGCCTGTCTGACAAACTTCCTTATTACGGCAGGATGTGCAGAGTATCTGCGAACGAGTTGAGAGGTCAAGACCCGTGTCTCTACATTGGAAGAGATGAGTGGTCCCCTAAAACATAATGTTCCATCCTTGTCTCAGCAAGTTTCCTCAATCCAAACTAAGCTACTTGACATGGAAGGGCGTCTGCATAGGAATAATGTCAGGTTCGTCAGCCTACCGGAGAAGGAAGAGGGTGCACAACCTGAGGAATTTCTGGAAACCTGGCTTAAAGAACTATATGGCGCAGCCTCCTTCACTCCTCAATTCATGGTGGAACGTGCCCACAGGATCCCTTTTAGACCTTTGCCACCTGGTGCAGGGGCGTTTCTACAGAGGAGGGGGCCCACCCGGAGGTGCACACGGCCCCCTCCTCTGTATGGCGCTGTAGACTCCGGTATTGTGCCGGAGTCTACTGCGCTTGCGCTGGTCACCGGAAACATGGCGCCTGCTATGATTCGAAGACCAATTTGGCTACCGCGCATGCGTGGCGGCCATTTTGCCAGCGATTTCCACTGCGATTGCAGGTCCCGGCACTGGTCTCTGGAAAGATAAGTGTTAAAATGGGTGCAATGGGTGCGGTGTGGGCCCCCCATGGACCCAGGGGCCCATGTGCACCGCACCCATTGCACCCACTATAGAAACGCCAATGACCTGGCGCTCCCCCATGCACGTTCATCGCAAAATTTCTGCACTATAAAGATAGAGACGCAGTCCTTTGCCTGGGGCGCACTAAGGGCTCACTCACCGGAAATGGTGTGAAGATATCCGCATTTCCTGATTTTGCCGCAGATGTCCAAAAATACCGGGCTCAATTCATGCCTATCAAAAGACGCCTTCGAGACCTTAACCTCCCTTACTCCATGTTGTTTCCTTCCAGACTTAGAGTTGTGGCAGAGCGAAAATCTAAGATCTTTAACACTCCTCATGAACCAGCTACTTGGCTTGACCGGTATGCACCGGATGACTGAAAAATGGCTCTGGACCGATTGTTTGTATCACATAATTGGTATTGTGTCCTGGACCTATATATATTTTGTCTGGGGAGCCACCATGCTTTGGTGGTATCAGTGTTATTGCCTCACTATTTTCTGATATACGTTGAATTTATACTGCTTACAGTGGTTGTTTAGCGTATACTTGATTTTTGTATCTTAGGTTTGGTTTAGGGGTTAAAGTATGCCATTGTTTGGGGAGGTATATGGGGAGGGGGGAAGTTGGGGTCTGGGTTTGTTTTTGTTGCTGCTTTTATGCTGACTCTACAATTGTTCAATGCAACTGTCTATATGCCCTGTATTATTATGGAAAGTCCGTGTGTGCTCTTCAGCATACCTTTCTCTCTTTTTCAGCTATGGATATCCTTAACCTGTATTTTCCCTGTGTGATTCATGTCTGTATTGAAACTTCTAGCATGGAATGTCTGAGACTTAATGATAGAGTGAAGCACTCCCTAGTCCTCAAAATATTTAAGAAGTATGACCTGGACATTGCATTCCTTAGTGAGACACATTTAGAAGGTAACAGACTAACAGACCATGGGTTGGGTGGGCATTTCATGCCTCGCATTCTTCCTTCTCAAGGGGTGTATCTGTTTTGATAAAAAAAAATCAGTACAATTTGAATTATTATCCCTGCAGACGGATCCCCATGGTAGATTTGTTTTTATAGATTGTAAACTGTACTCGCAACTGACTTTTAAATTGGCTGTCTATGTCCCCCCCCCCTTTTTCGTACAATGTTTTACAAAAGGCTGCCACCTTTATAGCTTCTTCTTCTTGTACTCCTGTGATAAAGCTAAATATTTATCTTATATAAAACCCTTTATGAGGTCTAAGAACACTGTACGCTATTTATGTATGGAGTACCGTAAGGGTACGCTCGTTGCGTAACAATCGCTTAGCCGTGGTCGAGACGCTCAAGCGTCACGTTCGCTCACGGCCAAGAGATCACAGGCAGGCACGCTATTGGCTGCCGACTACCGTAATGATTCGCTATAGCGAATGCGAACGCTCGAGACCATGAGGAGATCACCAGCGGCGCAGACGCTCACAATGTTAAACCTTTATATCTAAACCATAAACAATGTAATATGCTGTAAAACCTTAGTGTAGAGATAGGGTGTAGATGCAACCTAGTATAACCTTATTAACTTAAAAGCTGTTTGAGCGTCACCGACGCTCTGAGAATACTTAGCACTATAAGAAATACACAGATACCGTGCTTAGGGTCCAACGCCTAACATATATATTATGAATGATATACTTGCAAAAGAATTAACACAATACAAGTCATACACTACAATATAACATAGATCATCTAACCAGATAACTATACATGAAATACAATACTATTACGTTCAAGGGATTAAGAGAGAAAAAGGAGAAGAGAGAGAGAGAGAGAGATATGGCCCATAACAACAAGGAAAGACAATATGATTGCGGAGAAAACTTACGCACAAAGGAAACGATCGCATGCGCCTCTGGACATCCAGCTCCCGATTTTCAGCAATGATAACCGTTGAAGAGTAAGAGCTGGATGTGATCGGCTTCTCTATTTATGCCCCACACACAATACAATTCAATGGTCCCTACAATCTCATTGTTCATTGGACACAGGAATTCCTCCTCGCATTATAACAAAAGGTCATAGGTTGATTCATACAGGTGGGCTGTGACTATTTCCAACAGCTCAGGTGGGAGGGAAACTGGGTTTCCCGCCGCATGGGTAATAAAGTGCAAATACAGTAAATGTTCATAAACTTCTTATGTCCATAACTATTCGCACGAGCGATTGATCTGCTTCAAACCAACACCGGAATATTGCTAATTAAATTCTCTTCCGATGGATACTAAACACCACTGTATTACTCCTGTCTTGTCACAACTGAGGGCCTGAGCTGACGGGAGGCAGCCTCAGTTGTAGGGGCTGAGATGTACCGGAACCTGGGAGGTTGTATCAGACCCCTGGACATGTAAGTAACATGAATAATAACTGCCCGAAGGCGTGACCACGACAACTTGGATAAAAGTCAATGATGTTTATTATGACAACTCCGCAACACAGCAGCAGTAAAAGAAAACGTAAAAGTCAGCAAAGAATAAATACAGTTCCTGGGTACTACAGGATGGCAGGAGCCACAGGGCACTGGTAGTGTGAGATAGTTCTTATAATCTTCTAGATGGAAAGTCCTTACCAGGCCCGACTGTAGCAATGGAGATAACCCAGGATTGTGCCAGCTGGTGTTCCAGGAAAAGCTGGGTTGCTGAAGATAAAACGGCTGCTGTGGATACTGGCTGGAACCAGACTGTTGTTAGCACGGACTGGATACTGGCTGGAACCAGTTAAATAATAAATGAACTTTGGAGCGATGAAATATGAACTGAAATGTAGAACTTGAGAGCGGAGAAATAATAATACCGGTGGAGAGTGGTAAAGTGTAGAAAGGACACCGGCCCTTTAAGAGAAGCTGTACTCTGCTGGAAGCTGAGCTGGAAGCAGGTAATGTTGTAGCTGGAAACAGATGAATCCACAATGGATTGGAGAGTCAGGCTACACCGCAGGTGGAATGCTGGTGCGGGTCTCTATGGTGGAAGTCTTGAGACAGGAGCTGGAACCTGGAAGACAATCACAGGAGAGAGACAAACAGGAACTAGGTTTGACAACCAAAGCACTGACGCCTTCCTTGCTCAGGCACAGTGTATTTATACCTGCAGCAAGGAAGGGATTGGCTAGGCAATTATGCAGATTATCAATACTGAGAACAGATTGGTGGAAATGATCAGCTGACAGAATCCAAGATGGCTGCGCCCATGCAGACACTTGGAGGGAAGTTTGGTTTGTAATCCATGTGGTAATGAAAACAGTAATGGCGGCGCCGGCCACCGGAGACAGGAGGCGCCAGGCTGACAGATGCACATCCAACCACGCGGACACAGCGGAGGCCGCGGCTGACGTAATCGCCACTCAGACACTCTGCATGCAGAAGTTCAGGGACGGCGGCGGAGGCCGCGGGAGACGCCATGCCAGGTGTAATATGGCGTTTACTGTGACAGCGTCCCAGAGTGACAGGAGAGGATACAGGAATGTACACATCAGGATAACAGATGGGATCCGGTCCTGGAGCGCTGAGCCAGCCTTAGGAGGCATCTGATGGGTAAGAAATGGCGTCCAGATACCCGGATCGTGACAGCACCCCCCCCTTTAGGAGTGGCCCCAGGACACTTCTTTGGCTTTTGAGGAAACTTGGAATGGAATCTCCGGACCAAGGCAGGAGCATGGACATCAGAAGCATTGGTCCATGAACGTTCCTCAGGACCATAACCCTTCCAGTCAATAAGATATTGTAGTTGACCGTAACGGTGACGTGAGTCCAGGATCTTAGCCACTTCATACTCAACGCCTCGTTGAGTTTGGACTTTCGGAGTTGGAGGAAGTGAGGAATGAAACCGATTCAAGATCAGCGGTTTCAACAGGGAAACATGGAATGTCCTGGGTATTTTTAAGAAGGGAGGCAACTGGAGTCTGTAAGCAACAGGATTGATGACTTGTTCAATCTTGAAAGGACCGATATAGCGAGGTGCAAACTTCATACTGGGAACTCTTAACCTCAAATTCTTCGTGGATAACCATACCCGATCACCCACCTTGAGAGCAGGAACTGCTCGACGCTTCTTATCCGCAAACTTCTTGTACCTGAACGATGCCTTGAGCAGAGCTGATCGTACGCTCTTCCAGATATTGGCAAACTGATGCAAGGTGATATCCACTGCGGGAACAGAAGTTGCTGGAAGCGGTTGGAACTCAGGGACTTTAGGGTGGAATCCAAAGTTAGTGAAGAATGGTGTTGAAGCAGATGAAGAATGATACTGGTTGCTATGACAGAACTCGGCCCAGGGAAGTAATTGAACCCAGTCATCTTGAGAGGAGGACACATAGATGCGGAGGAAGGCCTCCAAGTCCTGATTCACCCTCTCGGTTTGACCATTGGTCTGAGGATGGTAAGCCGTGGAAAACTTTAGCTTGACTTGGAGGACTTGACATAAACTTCGCCAGAATTTGGCTGTGAATTGAACTCCTCGATCTGAGATAATTTCTTCAGGAAGACCGTGGAGTCGGAAGATCTCTTGTATGAATACTTGAGCCAACTTGGAAGCTGACGGAAGACCGGTGAGAGGAATGAAGTGTGCCATCTTGGTGAACCGGTCAACTACCACCCAGATGGTATTGAACTTGTTGCACATGGGTAAATCTGTAATAAAATCCATCGACAAATGGGTCCAAGGTCGACGGGGAACAGATAGTGGAACCAGTTGCCCCGCAGGCGACTGGCGGGATACCTTATGTTGAGCACACTTTGGGCAAGATGCAATAAACTCCAAGACGTCCTTTTTCAGAGTTGGCCACCAATAGGACCTAGAGATAAACTCCAGGGTTTTTTGGATACCTGTATGTCCGGCAAAACGGGAAGCATGGGCCCAATGCATGAGCTTCTTCCTTAGCATCGGTTTCACAAAACTTTTCCCTGATGGGGGCGTAGAGTCCATCCCTACCGTGGAGAATGCCAACGGATTTATAATAGGATGCTTGTCTGAAGACTCTGACTCATTTTCTTGCTCCCATGAGCGGGAAAGGGCATCGGCCTTGCGATTCTGAGAGCCCGGACAGAACTGGAGTTTAAAGTCGAACCTGGAAAAGAAAAGTGCCCATCTGGCCTGACGAGGGTTGAGACATTGTGCGCCTTTCAGATATAAAAGGTTCTTGTGGTCTGTAAGTATGGTGATTGAATGAGAAGCTCCCTCCAACAGATACCTCCACTCTTCTAGAGCGAGCTTGATGGCTAGCAACTCCTGGTCGCCAATGGCATAGTTGCGCTCAGCTGGGGAGAACTTCCGGGAGAAGAAACTGCAAGGGTGTAAATGGCCATCTTTAGCCCTCTGAGATAACACCGCTCCTACTCCAACGGAGGAGGCATCCACCTCTAAGATGAAAGGAGAGTCGATGTCAGGCTGTTTCAGAACAGGCGCAGAGATGAACCTTTGTTTTAAAAGATGAAATGCTTGCATGGCTTCTTCAGACCACTTGGACGGGTTAGCACCCTTCTTAGTGAAAGCAGTAATAGGCGCCACAATGGTGGAAAAGTCTCGTATAAACTTTCGGTAATAGTTGGCGAACCCTAAGAACCTCTGGACCCCTTTGAGGGTTAAGGGTACCGGCCAATTTTGGATTGCTTGTAGTTTCTCAGGATCCATCTCTAGTCCGGAACCGGACACAATGTACCCTAGAAACGGAATGGACTTGACTTCAAAGACGCATTTTTCTAATTTGCAATAGAGATGATTGACACGGAGACGGGACAGAACCTCTTTAACCCAAAAACGATGTTCCTCTAAATCGTTGGCAAAAATGAGGATATCGTCTAGATAGACCACGACATGACGGTATAGAATGTCTCTGAAGATCTCATTGACAAAATGCTGGAAGACAGCTGGAGCATTGCTCAATCCGAAGGGCATGACGAGGTACTCATAATGTCCGTCACGGGTGTTAAAGGCGGTCTTCCACTCGTCACCCTCACGGATCCGGATGAGATTGTATGCACCTCTCAAGTCCAGCTTTGTAAAGATGGTAGCTCCGCTAACTCTGTCAAAGAGCTCAGTAATCAGGGGTAAAGGATAACGGTTCTTGATGGTAATGTCGTTCAAACCTCTGTAGTCGATGCACGGCCGCAGACCACCATCTTTCTTTTTTACAAAAAAGAAGCCTGCGCCGGCTGGAGAAGAAGAAGGTCGAATGAACCCCTTTGCTAGGTTCTCTTTAATATATTCCTCCATAGAATGCGTCTCAGGCAGAGACAACGGATAAGTTCGGCCTCGAGGTGGAACCTTCCCTGGAACGAGATCAATCGGGCAGTCCCATTCTCTATGAGGAGGAAGGATATCAGCAGAAGCTTTACTGAACACATCCGTGAAATCTTGATATGGAGGAGGTGGAACATCAGACGACCTGGGGGAGGAAGAACAGACAGGCAATACTTTAAACAAACATGTCTCAGCACAGGAGGAACCCCATGCCAGGATTTGCGTAGTCGTCCAATCAATTGTAGGATTGTGAAGACGGAGCCATGGAAGGCCCAGGACCACAGGATGTGTGGCTCTTGGAATCACTAAAAAAGAAATAAGTTCGGAATGAAGAACTCCCACTCTCAGACGAACTGGTAGAGTCCTTAAAGAAATAACTGCATCAAAAATTTTGCTGCCATCCACGGCAGTTAAAGAAATGGACGAAGGAAGTCTCTCGGTGGGTAGGGACCACCGTTTAACATAGGCTTCGGTAATAAAGTTCCCAGCTGCTCCGGAATCAAGGAGGGCAATGATAACGTTGAGCAACTTGAAGCGAGACTGGGAGATTACAATCTTGAGGAGATGGAGAGGAGATCATTACTCCTAGCCGGCCCTCTCCTTGGCTAGCTAGGATTTGGAGTTTCCCGGACGTTTGGGACAGGCATTAATGGTGTGAGACGGAGCTGCACAATAGAGACAGAGAGACAGAGAGACTCGGAGAGACGTCTTCGGCGCTCAGCAGGAGTTATACGGGAACGGCCAAGTTGCATGGGCTCATCTTTAGATGGTGACAGTTGACGAGGAGGAGGAGCAGAAGATTTTGGAGCAGATGATCTTCCACGCTCAGTTGCTCTCTCTCTGAAACGTAAATCAACTTTCGTGCAGTGAGATTAGCTCATCTAACTTAGAAGGTAAGTCTCTGGTAGCTAACTCATCTTTAATACGCTCAGATAAGCCATGCCAGAATGCAGCATACAGGGCCTCGTCGTTCCATGCCAGTTCGGATGCCAGGATCTGGAACTGTATCAGATATTGTCCTACAGTACGTGACCCCTGGCGTAAACGGAGAATCTCGGATGAAGCTGAGGTTACCCGGCCTGGCTCGTCGAAGATGCGCCTGAATGTTGACACGAAGGCAGTGTAGGAAGATAGCAGGGTGTCGGACCTCTCCCATAACGGTGATGCCCAATCAAGGGCTGAGCCACTGAGAAGAGAAATAATGTAGGCAATTTTTGTACGGTCACTGGGAAAATTGCCAGGTTGTAGCTCAAACTGAATCTCACACTGGTTGAGAAATCCCCTGCAGAATCTTGGAGATCCGTCAAATTTTGCTGGCGTTGGAAGATGAAGACGTGGAGCAGAAATGGGTAAGGTGGGTGGGGTTATAGCTGGAGTCACTGTGGTTGACGCACCAGACGCGCCTGATCCACGGAGAGTTGTCTGAATCCCATCCAGCCGAGTAGAGAGATCCTGGAGACAGCGGATGATGTGGCCCTGTGCAGCCTCCTGATGTTCTAGTCGGGCTGCCAGTTCTTGCATCGGCCTGGCCGCTTGATCCTGGTCTCCGGCTGGATTCATTAGGTCAGTGCTTACTGTCACAACTGAGGGCCTGAGCTGACGGGAGGCAGCCTCAGTTGTAGGGGCTGAGATGTACCGGAACCTGGGAGGTTGTATCAGACCCCTGGACATGTAAGTAACATGAATAATAACTGCCCGAAGGCGTGACCACGACAACTTGGATAAAAGTCAATGATGTTTATTATGACAACTCCGCAACACAGCAGCAGTAAAAGAAAACGTAAAAGTCAGCAAAGAATAAATACAGTTCCTGGGTACTACAGGATGGCAGGAGCCACAGGGCACTGGTAGTGTGAGATAGTTCTTATAATCTTCTAGATGGAAAGTCCTTACCAGGCCCGACTGTAGCAATGGAGATAACCCAGGATTGTGCCAGCTGGTGTTCCAGGAAAAGCTGGGTTGCTGAAGATAAAACGGCTGCTGTGGATACTGGCTGGAACCAGACTGTTGTTAGCACGGAGTGGATACTGGCTGGAACCAGTTAAATAATAAATGAACTTGGGAGCGATGAAATATGAACTGAAATGTAGAACTTGAGAGCGGAGAAATAATAATACCGGTGGAGAGTGGTAAAGTGTAGAAAGGACACCGGCCCTTTAAGAGAAGCTGTACTCTGCTGGAAGCTGAGCTGGAAGCAGGTAATGTTGTAGCTGGAAACAGATGAATCCACAATGGATTGGAGAGTCAGGCTACACCGCAGGTGGAATGCTGGTGCGGGTCTCTATGGTGGAAGTCTTGAGACAGGAGCTGGAACCTGGAAGACAATCACAGGAGAGAGACAAACAGGAACTAGGTTTGACAACCAAAGCACTGACGCCTTCCTTGCTCAGGCACAGTGTATTTATACCTGCAGCAAGGAAGGGATTGGCTAGGCAATTATGCAGATTATCAATACTGAGAACAGATTGGTGGAAATGATCAGCTGACAGAATCCAAGATGGCTGCGCCCATGCAGACACTTGGAGGGAAGTTTGGTTTGTAATCCATGTGGTAATGAAAACAGTAATGGCGGCGCCGGCCACCGGAGACAGGAGGCGCCAGGCTGACAGATGCACATCCAACCACGCGGACACAGCGGAGGCCGCGGCTGACGTAATCGCCACTCAGACACTCTGCATGCAGAAGTTCAGGGACGGCGGCGGAGGCCGCGGGAGACGCCATGCCAGGTGTAATATGGCGTTTACTGTGACAGCGTCCCAGAGTGACAGGAGAGGATACAGGAATGTACACATCAGGATAACAGATGGGATCCGGTCCTGGAGCGCTGAGCCAGCCTTAGGAGGCATCTGATGGGTAAGAAATGGCGTCCAGATACCCGGATCGTGACATGTCTGACCCTTCGTATCAAACAAAGAGGGATCTCTCTGTCCAGGAACATGCTATATTAACTAAACTTTCAGAATCTATCAAAGGGACCATGATCTACAAAATACATTATATAGTGGAAATATGTAACGATTGAGTCGCACGCTACGATCACATAAACTCTACCGTAAATGCGCATACCGTGCGCCTGCGGGTGCCCGCGACTGCGAGTCTGCGCATGCACGGGAGAGCGTACGCATGCGCAGCGCAGACCTGTGTGAGGTGCAAATATGGCAGTGTGCATAGAGATATTTTTCTGACTTTGACAGTCCACCCTTTGGCAGTCAATAATAACTGCCACCTTCTAAAACATTTCAAAAGGAGAAAAATATATGTCAGGGGTTAATACATTTACATGGTTGGGTAGGGGAGGAGAGGAGAAGGTAGGAAAAGGGTATGACCTAGTGAGATAGCAGAAGCATGTGTGTATGAATCCATGTTTGGGGGTCATGTATCATCGTGCCGTACGTGTTTTAAATCAAGCTTCGAGGCATTGCGAAGTATACATTTGAATTCCTTCTTATCCCGCGGTACGGGTCTGTGGATGGGCTGTCAAACTTTACCGAGCTCTTTTCGGCTTTTGGTTGTAACAAAATGGGGAGCACATTTTAGTTGATGATACATGAATGGGGGAATATGTGATTGCTGATATCTGTGCCTGTATTCCCTATACTATGTGTGTAATTACCTGAAGGTTGTAGAGATGAAGATAAGACATAATTACGGAAAATGCAGTGGTATTCTATGTCAGGTAATGAACATTCGTCGATTGAGGTCTTGTTTGGTGTCTGTTGAATGCAGTCTTCTTTGTGCTTTTGCCCATAAGGTGCGAGCAAAAGCTTTGTCAATGTCCATAGATTTACAAAAAATGTTGGGCTAGCGTGATTTTAAAATTTCTAGGGAAACTGGGGATCTATGGCAAAGTTCATCAAATCTCTGTGTATAAGGTTGTCAAAACTTCTTCTTTAATCCATCTGTTGTCTGTATATCGGCTCATCAAATTCCTCGTCCAAGTGGGTCTTTTTACCTTGGAGAAAACGGAAAAACAGGTGAAAGAAACGGACCGTAGAAATCGCATTTTCATCACATCATTGTTTCTACATTTGGGTTATAAATCAAATCCATTGGAATTACAGTTTCCTCACTCCTCAGACTCATTACCCTAGTACGACGATTGCACTTCATTAAAGCCTGACCGCATCTAAATATCAAGCCAATCGTTATGATAACACCTAAGATACATAGGAGAAACTTCCCAACATCCATTATGACTCCTTGAGCCCAGTCTCCTAAACCGGAGAACCAATTTCGTGGGTTCAACCATGACACCCAACCAGTCAGCTCATTACCTACAGCAGCAAGAGTGAGATTGTGTCTCCTGCGAAATTCCCACTTCAGTTGGAGAATATCGTCCATCTTTTGGTCTATGACCTCGACCGGGTCCTCGGTGCTATTCGTAATATATGTGCAACATTTCACGCCGTATTGTGTTGCCAGTGTGACACAATGGCCCTCATTCCGAGTTGATCGGTCGCAAGGCGAATTTAGCAGAGTTACACACGCTAAGCCGCCGCCTACTGGGAGTGAATCTTAGCTTCTTAAAATTGCGACCGATGTATTCGCAATATTGCGATTACTAACTACTTAGCAGTTTCAGAGTAGCTCCAGACTTACTCTGCCTGTGCGATCAGTTCAGTGCTTGTCGTTCCTGGTTGACGTCACAAACACACCCAGCGTTCGCCCAGGCACTCCCACCGTTTCTCCAGCCACTCCTGCGTTTTTTCCGGAAACGGTAGCGTTTTCAGCCACACGCCCCTAAAACGCCGTGTTTCCGCCCAGTAACACCCATTTCCTGTCAATCACATTACGATCGCCGGAGCGAAGAAAAAGCCGTGAGTAAAAATACTTTCTTCATAGTAAAGTTACTTGGCGCAGTCGCAGTGCGAACTTTGCGCATGCGTACTAAGCGGATTTTCACTGCGATGCGATGAAAAAGAACGAGCGAACAACTCGGAATGAGGGCCAATATCCGCCTGTCACTGCTGTGAGGTAATTAAGAACCATTCTATGCTGTACCAGTTCTGTTTTATAAGCTTGAAGTTCTCTTCCAGTATACCTAAACGTGTCATCGTACATTTCAGTGATATTATCTAACAAATTTGCAAGCGCAGATATGTATTTATAATTCAACACTCCTCTGGCGGTGCGAGTGATGTCTAACGCGATTAGAAACTGAATCCCGGTGGATTCATGGATCATGTCAGAGGCCGGATTCTCTGTTCTTTCTATCAGGTGCCGTTTAACTACGTGCTCGTAATGGGTGTGAGTATACGGAGTTTGGGCAACACGGTGTATGTCTTTCATTTTGTCATGTGATACAGTCATTACTTCAGGCAGTACTTTTCCAATATAACACAATCCTTCAGAGTTTGGGGCAAGCCACTTATACGCCTTTCTCCCGCATATGAAATATGCATCATCGGGGAGGACATATGGGACGGAGTAGGACATAACCATATTACACACCTTCCATGTGAAATCTCCTAACCCTAATTCTTCCATCTGCTTAGTACACGTATCAGGTTGTACGATATGTGCACAGTATCCTGGTGATACCTCTCCAACTCTCGTAATCCTATTTCCTAAGGTATACCTATACCGGAAAGATTTTCCTCTACTGGCTATGTGGCGTATAAGCTCTGTATCTGTAGGCATTCTATCTGCTCTATGCGAAAAGGTCATGGTTTGGTTACTCCATGACACTTCCCAATTTCCCGGCTTTCGGGGATTGGAGATGTTAAAACATAATAGGGACCTATCCACATGGTATTGGTGGAGCTTCAAACTAGGAGGGCTGGAGATATTAAACCTCCTGTCCACCGGCCTCCCACCACTTAGCTCAAGTACCTCCCCTATCGTTAAAGGAAATGGTACTAGCCCTGATTTGCTATGACCTTGAGGTACTTGAGAGCATACCCGACAATCTGTTTTATTTAACACACTACCCACTAAGGAGTGATAGTCACTCAATGGATGCCGGTCCATATGGATATTAAAACTGGATTGGCATTTCTTAATGCACCCATCCTCCACTACGTTGTCACAGAGCCTACAGATACAGTTTTCTTCAGCTAACAATCCTTCACAATTCCTTCTATGGTCAATGCTATCGGATCGTTTTCTGATACTCGCCTTTGCTTGTTGATTATGTTGTTCTCGGAAAACTACGCCTCCATCTCTGTCATCAGAACCCATTCCAGAACCTCTCTCGAACTCCATGGTACTCTCGCCGGAACAGACTGCTCTGGTCAACATCATGGTCAACAGGAAAATCCGGATCACAGTCTCTTGGGGCAAGTCCATCTTATAGGAGGAAACGAAGAAGAATGAGAAGGGGGAAAAATAATTTGAGGGAGGGGGGATGGGAAGTTGGAGAAAAACAATAAAAGGGAACAGGGGATCGACAACTGCTTTTGGTCTTGTGATTTTCAATGCTCAGGTGCCGCCTCAATCCTCCTGGAACAGACACTCCAGTGATACAACCTCTACCGTCTGTTCCTTATCACGGGACCTCTCTGGATCAGCAACCTTCTTACAGTGGGACGAATGAACCCAAGTCTCTCTCTCAGCAACCTTCAATGCTGTAGTGCTAGTCAATAAGACCTGGTATGGTCCCTCCCATCTGTCAATAAGGCAACCTGAGCGTAGAAAATTCTGTATCATTACATAATCCCCAGGTTCAATGTCATGACAATTACTATCTGGTAAATCAGGAATCACTAACTTCAGATTATAGTTTTGATTCCTTAACTGTTTACTCATGTTAATCAAGTATTTTACAGTCACTTCATTGTTACACTTCAAATCATCCTGAGGGTTAATCATAACATGCGGTTGTCGACCAAACAAAATTTCAAAGGGAGACAGATTAAGAGGGGACCTGGGAGTGGTTCTGATGCTGTACAGTACAATGGGTAAAGCTTCTGGCCATGTCAATCCTGTCTCTGCCATCACTTTACTCAGTTTATTTTTAATAGTGCTGTTCACTCTTTCCACTTTCGCACTCGCCTGTGGACGGTATGGAGTGTGCAGCTTGCTATCAATTCCCATCAACTTACACATTCCTTGAAAGACATCACCTGTAAAATGGGTACCCCTATCACTTTCGATAATTCTAGGGATACCATATCTACATACAAATTCCTGCACAATTTTCTTAGCAGTAAACATAGCGGTATTTGTGGCCGCAGGAAATGCTTCAACCCAATTTGAGAAAACATCTATACAAACAAGTACATATTTCAAATTTCGACAAGGGGGTAATTGTATGAAGTCAATCTGTATTACCTGGAAAGGGCCGCCGGCAGGTGGGATATGAGATGGTTCTGTAGGTATTGCTTTTCCGATGTTCTTTCTCAAACAAGTAAGGCATGACATTGCTCTTTTACTCGCATGAGATGAAAATCCTGGGGCGCACCAATATGCTCTTACCAACTTGCACATCCCTTCCTTGCCCAGATGAGTCAGCCCATGAGCTGCCTCAGCTAAACATGGAAGGTATGCTCTGGGGGCCACTGGTTTACCGTGTCCATCCGTCCAGAGTCCTGAGGACTCCTGGCCATATCCTTTTGCCTTCCAGACTGCCTTTTCCTGTGTGGAACACAAATTTTGCATCTCACACAACTTTTGTGTGTTGATGGTATTAAATACCATCAGTTGTGTGGTGTCTGTCTGTCTGGGGGTGCCAGCTGCTAACTTAGCAGCTTCGTCTGCTCGGCTGTTACCAAGTGATACTGGGTCCTGGCTACATGTGTGTGCTTTACACTTGATAACAGCCACTCTGTCGGGTTCCTGTATCGCTGTTAGAAGCCTTTTTATGTGAGCGGCATGCGCTATCGGTGTACCAGCTGCCGTCATGAAATTTCTGAGGCGCCATAGGGCTCCGAAATCATGGACTACCCCGAATGCGTATCTAGAATCGGTGTAGATATTGGCTGATTTGCCCTTAGCCAATTCACATGCTCTGGTTAGGGCGACCAGTTCAGCAACCTGGGCTGAGTGAGGTGGGCCTAGCGGTTCCGCTTCTATGGTGCCTTGGTCATCTACGACTGCGTATCCAGTACACAAGTCTCCCGAGTCTGACTGTCTGTGACAACTACCGTCCGTGTAGAAAGTTAGATCTACATCTTCCAGTGGATTGTCACTGATGTCAGGCCTTGCGGTAAAATTTTGGGTCAAATATTCCATACAATCATGTGTGTCTTCCTTTGTGTTAAATTCTCCTTCCCCACCACTCTCATCCTCCACCCTTTGTGCCTGTCCAGGCACATCTGGGAGATATGTTGCAGGATTTAATGCACTGCATCTCCTTATGGTGATGTTTACGGGGGCCATTAGTGCCAATTCCCATCTTGTAAACCGCGCTGATGAGACGTGCCTGGTTTGGGCAGAATTTAACAAGGCTGACACTGCATGTGGTGTATGAATTGTGAGGTTGTGACCTAGCACTACGTCTTCGCTTTTCGTTACTAGCAATGCTATCGCAGCAACGCTTCGCAAGCATGTGGGGAGGGATCGCGCTACCGTGTCTAGCTGAGCGCTGTAATATGCTACTGGCCTGCTGGCATCACCGTGCTTTTGGGTTAGTACTCCTGCCGCGCAACCAGCACTTTCTGTTCCGTATAGCTCAAAGGGTTTCCCATAGTCTGGCATACCTAATGCTGGTGCCTGCGTTAGGCACTGTTTAAGTCTCTCAAATGCCGTCTCAGACTCGTCTGTATGCGAAATCCGATCAGGTTTGTTTGAGGAGACCATCTCCTGCAAGGGTAACGCTAGAATGGAAAACCCTGGGATCCAATTACGGCAATACCCACACATTCCTAAAAATGTTCTGATCTGTTGTTGGGTTTGTGGCAGAGTCATGTCTCTAATTGCTTGAATTCTATCAGCGGTCAGGTGTCTCAGTCCTTGTGTTAGACAGTGTCCCAAATATTTTACCTTAGTTTGGCATAATTGCAACTTGTCTTTGGAAACCTTGTGTCCTGTGTCTGAAAGATGAAACAGGAGCTGTTTCGTATCCTTCAGGGATGCTTCCAATGAATCAGAACACAGTAGTAGATCATCCACGTACTGTATTAATACTGATCCACTCACTGGTTGGAAAGACTGTAAACAATCATGCAAAGCCTGAGAAAATATACTTGGACTATCTATGAATCCTTGTGGTAATCGAGTCCATGTGTATTGGACTCCTCTGTATGTGAATGCAAACAAATATTGGCTGTCAGGGTGTAGAGGTACTGAAAAGAAAGCGGAGCAGAGGTCAATAACAGTGAAAAATTTCGCAGTGGGAGGGATTTGCATTAGGATGACAGCTGGATTTGGCACTACGGGGAACTGACTCTCAACTATTTTGTTAATCCCCCTTAGATCCTGCACTAGCCTGTAACCCCTCCCCCCACTCTTTTTCACAGGGAAGATGGGACTATTGGCAGTGCTGGATGTTCTTACCAGAATGCCCTGTTGTAGCAAGCGCTCTATTACTGGGTAAACTCCTAACTCCACCTCTGGCTTCAGAGGGTACTGTGGGATTTTTGGAGCTATCCTACCATCTTTTACTTGTACAACTACTGGAGCTACGTTTGCCATTAATCCAGTGTCCTGTCCATCTTTAGTCCAAAGTGACTCTGGTATCTGAGATGTAATTTCTTCTACTTGGGATGGAGTCCTATTTGTCATAATGGTATGTGACATTAATTTTGACGGGGAGTCTAACATGTCTCGCACTTCCTGAGCGTGATTCTCAGGTATGTCCAAGAATACACCTTCAGGAGTACAATAAATGACGCACCCCATTTTACACAGTAAGTCTCTTCCCAGGAGATTAGTCGGTGCCGATGCAGCCAGCAAAAAGGAATGCTTGGTATGTAAAGGCCCTATTGTAATCTCGGCTGGTTTGCTAACAGGGTAATGCTGGACTACTCCTGTTACTCCTATGGCTGGAATTGTCCTACCAGTGGTTCTCATGCCCACTGTCGAATTTATCACTGATTTGGCCGCCCCTGTGTCTACAAGAAAGTTTAATGATTTACCAGCTACATTGATTGCAATTTCAGGTTCACTCCCAAGACTTGCAATCAATTTTACTGGCTGCAGATTACAGGTATGGCCACACCCCTATTGGGTATGGTGACCTCCCTGAATCCCGCTGGCAGCAACTACTTGTGATGGAGTTAGCTGGGAACTACCAGAGGCGTGCCAGTCTCTGTTCGGGGGGTATCTTTTTGTTTCCCCTGTATGTGGCTCATAACTCCGTCTCTGTGGACCCTGATCCCAATGTCGTGTGTCGTGTCGTTGTCTAGGGGGTTGATAAGATTTTTGTACATTTCTCGATCTACAGTCTCGTGCAAAGTGTCCCTGCTTGTGACAAAAATAACACGTTACCACATTCGACTTACCCACAGGGTTTGGTGATACTAACACAGGCTGTTTTGTGGTCAGGGCCTGTATACTTACTGACATTAACTTATCACCTTGTGACTCCCTGTGTCTGGTGATATTCCGGTCGTGATCAATAGCAGCCTCTCTCAAAGTAGCCACAGACAGACCTCGCCAACATGGTTGTGTGGTCTGTACCCTAGTCTTTAATGACTCTTTTAAACCATCCATCAGTACCGATACTGCTACTTCTTGATGATTTGCATTGGTCCTAATGTCCTCTATGCCAGTGTACTTTGCCATTTCTAATAATGCCCGGTGAAAATACTCTGCAGCTGTTTCTGACTCCTTTTGTTTAATGGAGAATATCTTGTTCCATTTAACTACCGCTGGGAAATACTCCTTTAACTGTAAGCTTATTCTTTTTACATTATCTTTATTGTACACATCTGTAAGAGGTACATCCTGATCTAATTCACAGTCAGCTAAAAATTGAGTTGCGTCAACATTGGAGGGTAAACAAGCTCTTAGTAGTACTTGCCAATCTTTATTATTGGGCTCTAAAGTGTTTCCTAGGTCTCTGATGTATTTTTGGCTAGCAACTAAATCTTTTCTAGGGTCAGGGAATTCAGACACTATGGTCCTTAATTCCATTCGGGTAAACGGGCTATACATGGCGATGTTCCTAACAGGAGTGACTCCTGAAGTGTCCGTTTTCCCATTTGGCACTACTATTACCTTAACAGGATTAACTCTAACAACCTCATTCTGTGTAGATTCTGCAGTTTGTGGTGAAATAGTTTCAGCATAGTGTATGGTGCCGTACTTACCCGTTGATACGATCTCACCTATCCCTCCGCTAGGGGCCTTTGTTACTAATCTCGGGGGTGGAGCTGTGCCTACTGTGGTCTCTGCTATGGTGGCTGCTAGAGAGAGCGCTGAAATTGTTGCCGATTTGTCCTCTTGATCACACTCCTGAGGAAAGTTCAAAACAGGGTACAACTTGCACGGGTTAATACTTGCATTGGTTAATTGGTTAACATTATCTTTAACATTTACACAGTTGCTAAGTGTTTGTTTGTTACACCTTAGTGCGTCATTCTCCGCAACCAATTTCTCTCCTGGTATGTATGGTGGCGGTGGGGCCGTGGCTATCAGTTTCCTGATCGAGCCAGATCCCGCCGCCTGAGCCAATCCTCTCTGTATGTCACCCTCCTGTTGCCACAACTGCAAATAATCATAATGCTTGATTCGTCTCTTTGCTGATTTAATGAGACATATCCTTCTCCTTAAATTCGTTAACACTTCTGTGCTGAAGCTACCTACTCTTGGGAATTTCTCCCCGTCATGTACTGTCATTCTCTCCCATTCATCACATAAAGCTTCTGTGTGACTTCCGTACTTTTCACACATTACGTACCTTGCCGACCCGACTGGTCGGTTTATAGAATCAACCCGAACCGAGGTTGATCGCCCCCTTCCTGAACAACTGGCCCCCATAATTTGCAGGCGTTGCTTGCTCTACCTCTGACCTTTATATCAGGGTCTTAAGCGAACCCTTACAAAAAACCAAAATATTCAAGGATAGGCTGACGGTGAAGTTTACCGAGCACCTCACTCACTCGCCCACGCCGACCAATACGACCTGATCACACTGATATAGTGCTGGCGTACTCGACCCAGGGCCCCTATTAACCTCAGTTTACTGGAAAATGTGAGTGTGATCCGAAGAGCATTAACCCTTTCCAGTAAAGGTGTGGTCGTTAGATAGTTCCTGAGTGACCAGCGAACTTCCCTTCAGAAAATAAAAAATTACACAAATCACGTTAGAATGTACAAATAGCGTTTATGACCTTCGTACACAAATAGTACCGGTCAGGTTTACTAATGCACACAATTACGTGCGGTACAATCGTTCAGCACATAAGCAACTAATCTTATGTACGGAGCGACCAGTGGAATCGAAAATTGCGGCTGCGAATTCCTTCAGCGAGCTTGTATGGCCTATATGGGTGTTGCACCAACCCTTCTTTAGTGTTGTGCCTTGTCTCTATAGCGGACTTCCTTGTCTGCTGTACCTAGACCTCCTGGTCTGTTATGTGACCTCCTGGTCTGACCTCCTGGTCTGTTACAGTATGACCTCCTGGTCTGCTACACTCTAATGCTCAAATTTTATGTTTAACCAAGGATGCCTCCCTAGCCACCGTGCATGTCACTTACACGTATGTACCTCACGAGAACTCGATGATTTCTTTTGGTTCAACCTCAAAATTGTATAAATGTATGTAAAAACACTCACTCACCACATGTACACTTTTGTTTCTATTTCTATTTCTGCGCAGAAATTTCTCTTTAGACCAGATGTGTTACAAATTAGGAGAAGGATCTGTTAATTTAAATTTTGAATTTAAAATAGATTTGCGCTACTTATCGCCTGTTGTGTTACTTATCGCTTGTTGCGCTACTTATCGCTTGTTGCGCTACTTATCGCTTGTTGCGCTACTTAAAATTCAACACTATCGTGTGACTTGAGTTACGTGGGCGTACCCAGACGCTCCGTAGCGTAATTTACGCTGCGTGCGTCGGCCTTTGCGTACGCGAGTCTCTCCCTTTGTTAGAGACACGTGTACACCAGTCTTTGTCCACCGTAAGACAACTAACACGTTTTATCAATGTAGATGATCCTCGACCATCTACCGCACACCACACCAATCTCTCCTTTTACCTTTAGGTAGAGCTTTGTGTATTTCTATACTTTAACTGTATTACCTTTACTCTTTAACTATGAAATAGCGGCAAATCTCTCTTAGTACGTTTATCAACCATACAATGGCAAACAGGAGAGTGATATATGAAAATACACGAATGAAAAGAAATGCAGATATGCGTGCGTGTGTACGCAAGACAGAAATAAACAGTTTTAAAAAGACACTATCGTTTTGTTCTTACCTCCGGTCCCGGATTCCTTCAGCACCCTTTACTAAGCGAAGCAGACGCTTATCCAAACAGCACTACGAGGAATACGACCTCCCGCCCTTTGCTGCTGGATAATGTCTGCTGAAATTACCTAGTGCAGATATGTGAAGGACGGGCGAGCCGCCAATTGATAAAGCTAAATATTTATCTTATATAAAACCCTTTATGAGGTCTAAGAACACTGTACGCTATTTATGTATGGAGTACCGTAAGGGTACGCTCGTTGCGTAACAATCGCTTAGCCGTGGTCGAGACGCTCAAGCGTCACGTTCGCTCACGGCCAAGAGATCACAGGCAGGCACGCTATTGGCTGCCGACTACCGTAATGATTCGCTATAGCGAATGCGAACGCTCGAGACCACGAGGAGATCACCAGCGGCGCAGACGCTCACAATGTTAAACCTTTATATCTAAACCATAGACAATGTAATGTGCTGTAAAACCTTAGTGTAGAGATAGGGTGTAGATGCAACCTAGTATAACCTTATTAACTTAAAAGCTGTTTGAGCGTCACCGACGCTCTGAGAATACTTAGCACTATAAGAAATACACAGATACCGTGCTTAGGGTCCAACGCCTAACATATATATTATGAATGATATACTTGCAAAAGAATTAACACAATACAAGTCATACACTACAATATAACATAGATCATCTAACCAGATAACTATACATGAAATACAATACTATTACGTTCAAGGGATTAAGAGAGAAAAAGGAGAAGAGAGAGAGAGAGATATGGCCCATAACAACAAGGAAAGACAATATGATTGCGGAGAAAACTTACGCACAAAGGAAACGATCGCATGCGCCTCTGGACATCCAGCTCCCGATTTTCAGCAATGATAACCATTGAAGAGTAAGAGCTGGATGTGATCGGCTTCTCTATTTATGCCCCACACACAATACAATTCAATGGTCCCTACAATCTCATTGTTCATTGGACACAGGAATTCCTCCTCGCATTATAACAAAAGGTCATAGGTTGATTCATACAGGTGGGCTGTGACTATTTCCAACAGCTCAGGTGGGAGGGAAACTGGGTTTCCCGCCGCATGGGTAATAAAGTGCAAATACAGTAAATGTTCATAAACTTCTTATGTCCATAACTATTCGCACGAGCGATTGATCTGCTTCAAACCGGGTGGTCTTCTGTTTGCCGGCGGTCGGGCTCCCGGCGCTCAGTATACCGGCGCCGGGAGCCCGACAGCCGGCATACCGACAATTATTTTCCCTCATGGGGGTCCACGACCCCCATAGAGGGAGAATAAAATAGTGTCGCGCCACCGTGCCCGTAGCGTGGCGAGCGCAGCGAGCCCGCAAGGGGCTCATTTGCGCTCGCCAAGCTGTCGGTAAGCCGGCGGTCGGGCTCCCGGCGCCGGGATGCTGGTCGCCGGGAGCCCGACCGCCGGCCACCCGTAGTGAACCCCTTCAAACCAACACCGGAATATTGCTAATTAAATTCTCTTCCGATGGATACTAAACACCACTGTATTACTCCTGTCTGACCCTTCGTATCAAACAAAGAGGGATCTCTCTGTCCAGGAACATGCTATATTAACTAAACTTTCAGAATCTATCAAAGGGACCATGATCTACAAAATACATTATATAGTGGAAATATGTAACGATTGAGTCGCACGCTACGATCACATAAACTCTACCGTAAATGCGCATACCGTGCGCCTGCGGGTGCCCGCGACTGCGAGTCTGCGCATGCACGGGAGAGCGTACGCATGCGCAGCGCAGACCTGTGTGAGGTGCAAATATGGCAGTGTGCATAGAGATATTTTTCTGACTTTGACACCTGTTATCTGCTTGGGTGACTTTAATAACCTTGTAGACTTTTCCCTGCTACTAGTGGTGGCCCCTCAAAATTTGCAGGATATATCGACAGTTTAGGTTGGGTAGATGCATGGAGAACTCATAACACAATGTTACAGCAATTCTCCTGCTTTTCTAGGATGCATGGCTCTTTCTCCAGAATTGACCTGGCCTTAGTATCCCCTTGTCACGATCCGGGTATCTGGACGCCATTTCTTACCCATCAGATGCCTCCTAAGGCTGGCTCAGCGCTCCAGGACCGGATTCCATCTGTTATCCTGATGTGTACATTCCTGTATCCTCTCCTGTCACTCTGGGACGCTGTCACAGTAAACGCCATATTACACCTGGCATGGCGTCTCCCGCGGCCTCCGCCGCCGTCCCTGAACTTCTGCATGCAGAGTGTCTGAGTGGCGATTACGTCAGCCGCGGCCTCCGCTGTGTCCGCGTGGTTGGATGTGCATCTGTCAGCCTGGCGCCTCCTGTCTCCGGTGGCCGGCGCCGCCATTACTGTTTTCATTACCACATGGATTACAAACCAAACTTCCCTCCAAGTGTCTGCATGGGCGCAGCCATCTTGGATTCTGTCAGCTGATCATTTCCACCAATCTGTTCTCAGTATTGATAATCTGCATAATTGCCTAGCCAATCCCTTCCTTGCTGCAGGTATAAATACACTGTGCCTGAGCAAGGAAGGCGTCAGTGCTTTGGTTGTCAAACCTAGTTCCTGTTTGTCTCTCTCCTGTGATTGTCTTCCAGGTTCCAGCTCCTGTCTCAAGACTTCCACCTTAGAGACCCGCACCAGCATTCCACCTGCGGTGTAGCCTGACTCTCCAATCCATTGTGGATTCATCTGTTTCCAGCTACAACATTACCTGCTTCCAGCTCAGCTTCCAGCAGCTTCCCTTAAAGGGCCGGTGTCCTTTCTACACTTTACCACTCTCCACCGGTATTATTATTTCTCCGCTCTCAAGTTCTACATTTCAGTTCATATTTCATCGCTCCCAAGTTCATTTATTATTTAACTGGTTCCAGCCAGTATCCACTCCGTGCTAACAACAGTCTGGTTCCAGCCAGTATCCACAGCAGCTGTTTTATCTTCAGCAACCCAGCTTTTCCTGATACACCAGCTGGCACAATCCTGGGTTATCTCCATTGCTACAGTCGGGCCTGGTAAGGACTTTCCATCTAGAAGATCATAAGAACTATCTCACACTACCAGTGCCCTGTGGCTCCTGCCATCCTGTAGTACCCAGGAACTGTATTTATTCTTTGCTGACTTTTACGTTTTCTTTTACTGCTGCTGTGTTGCGGAGTTGTCATAATAAACATCATTGACTTTTATCCAAGTTGTCGTGGTCACGCCTTCGGGCAGTTATTATTCATGTTACTTACATGTCCAGGGGTCTGATACAACCTCCCAGGTTCCGGTACATCTCAGCCCCTACAACTGAGGCTGCCTCCCGTCAGCTCAGGCCCTCAGTTGTGACAGTAAGCACTGACCTAATGAATCCAGCCGGAGACCAGGATCAAGCGGCCAGGCCGATGCAAGAACTGGCAGCCCGACTAGAACATCAGGAGGCTGCACAGGGCCACATCATCCGCTGTCTCCAGGATCTCTCTACTCGGCTGGATGGGATTCAGACAACTCTCCGTGGATCAGGCGCGTCTGGTGCGTCAACCACAGTGACTCCAGCTATAACCCCACCCACCTTACCCATTTCTGCTCCACGTCTTCATCTTCCAACGCCAGCAAAATTTGACGGATCTCCAAGATTCTGCAGGGGATTTCTCAACCAGTGTGAGATTCAGTTTGAGCTACAACCTGGCAATTTTCCCAGTGACCGTACAAAAATTGCCTACATTATTTCTCTTCTCAGTGGCTCAGCCCTTGATTGGGCATCACCGTTATGGGAGAGGTCCGACACCCTGCTATCTTCCTACACTGCCTTCGTGTCAACATTTAGGCGCATCTTCGACGAGCCAGGCTGGGTAACCTCAGCTTCATCCGAGATTCTCCGTTTACGCCAGGGGTCACGTACTGTAGGACAATATCTGATACAGTTCCAGATCCTGGCATCCGAACTGGCATGGAACGACGAGGCCCTGTATGCTGCATTTTGGCATGGCTTATCTGAGCGTATTAAAGATGAGTTAGCTACCAGAGACTTACCTTCTAAGTTAGATGAGCTAATCTCACTCTGCACGAAAGTTGATTTACGTTTCAGAGAGAGAGCAACTGAGCGTGGAAGATCATCTGCTCCAAAATCTTCTGCTCCTCCTCCTCGTCAACTGTCACCATCTAAAGATGAGCCCATGCAACTTGGCCGTTCCCGTTTAACTCCTGCTGAGCGCCGAAGACGTCTCTCCGAGTTTCTCTGTCTCTATTGTGCAGCTCCGTCTCACACCATTAATGCCTGTCCCAAACGTCCGGGAAACTCCAAATCCTAGCTCGCCAAGGAGAGGGCCGGCTAGGAGTAATGATCTCCTCTCCATCTCCTCAAGATTGTAATCTCCCAGTCTCGCTTCAAGTTGCTCAACGTTATCGGAACGTCATTGCCCTCCTTGATTCCGGAGCGGCTGGGAACTTTATTACCGAAGCCTATGTTAAACGGTGGTCCCTACCCACCGAGAGACTTCCTTCGTCCATTTCTTTAACTGCCGTGGATGGCAGCAAAATTTTTGATGCAGTTATTTCTTTAAGGACTCTACCAGTTCGTCTGAGAGTGGGAGTTCTTCATTCCGAACTTATTTCTTTTTTAGTGATTCCAAGAGCCACACATCCTGTGGTCCTGGGCCTTCCATGGCTCCGTCTTCACAATCCTACAATTGATTGGACGACTACGCAAATCCTGGCATGGGGTCCCTCCTGTGCTGAGACATGTTTGTTTAAAGTATTGCCTGTCTGTTCTTCCTCCCCCAGGTCGTCTGATGTTCCACCTCCTCCATATCAAGATTTCACGGATGTGTTCAGTAAAGCTTCTGCTGATATCCTTCCTCCTCATAGAGAATGGGACTGTCCGATTGATCTCGTTCCAGGGAAGGTTCCACCTCGAGGCCGAACTTATCCGTTGTCTCTGCCTGAGACGCATTCTATGGAGGAATATATTAAAGAGAACCTAGCAAAGGGGTTCATTCGACCTTCTTCTTCTCCAGCCGGCGCAGGCTTCTTTTTTGTAAAAAAGAAAGATGGTGGTCTGCGGCCGTGCATCGACTACAGAGGTTTGAACGACATTACCATCAAGAACCGTTATCCTTTACCCCTGATTACTGAGCTCTTTGACAGAGTTAGCGGAGCTACCATCTTTACAAAGCTGGACTTGCGAGGTGCATACAATCTCATCCGGATCCGTGAGGGTGACGAGTGGAAGACCGCCTTTAACACCCGTGACGGACATTATGAGTACCTCGTCATGCCCTTCGGATTGAGCAATGCTCCAGCTGTCTTCCAGCATTTTGTCAATGAGATCTTCAGAGACATTCTATACCGTCATGTCGTGGTCTATCTAGACGATATCCTCATTTTTGCCAACGATTTAGAGGAACATCGTTTTTGGGTTAAAGAGGTTCTGTCCCGTCTCCGTGTCAATCATCTCTATTGCAAATTAGAAAAATGCGTCTTTGAAGTCAAGTCCATTCCGTTTCTAGGGTACATTGTGTCCGGTTCCGGACTAGAGATGGATCCTGAGAAACTACAAGCAATCCAAAATTGGCCGGTACCCTTAACCCTCAAAGGGGTCCAGAGGTTCTTAGGGTTCGCCAACTATTACCGAAAGTTTATACGAGACTTTTCCACCATTGTGGCGCCTATTACTGCTTTCACTAAGAAGGGTGCTAACCCGTCCAAGTGGTCTGAAGAAGCCATGCAAGCATTTCATCTTTTAAAACAAAGGTTCATCTCTGCGCCTGTTCTGAAACAGCCTGACATCGACTCTCCTTTCATCTTAGAGGTGGATGCCTCCTCCGTTGGAGTAGGAGCGGTGTTATCTCAGAGGGCTAAAGATGGCCATTTACACCCTTGCAGTTTCTTCTCCCGGAAGTTCTCCCCAGCTGAGCGCAACTATGCCATTGGCGACCAGGAGTTGCTAGCCATCAAGCTCGCTCTAGAAGAGTGGAGGTATCTGTTGGAGGGAGCTTCTCATTCAATCACCATACTTACAGACCACAAGAACCTTTTATACCTGAAGGGCGCACAATGTCTCAACCCTCGTCAGGCCAGATGGGCACTTTTCTTTTCCAGGTTCGACTTTAAACTCCAGTTCTGTCCGGGCTCTCAGAATCGCAAGGCCGATGCCCTTTCCCGCTCATGGGAGCAAGAAAATGAGTCAGAGTCTTCAGACAAGCATCCTATTATAAATCCGTTGGCATTCTCCACGGTAGGGATGGACTCTACGCCCCCATCAGGGAAAAGTTTTGTGAAGCCGATGCTAAGGAAGAAGCTCATGCATTGGGCCCATGCTTCCCGTTTTGCCGGACATACAGGTATCCAAAAAACCCTGGAGTTTATCTCTAGGTCCTATTGGTGGCCAACTCTGAAAAAGGACGTCTTGGAGTTTATTGCATCTTGCCCAAAGTGTGCCCAACATAAAGTATCCCGCCAGTCGCCTGCGGGGCAACTGGTTCCACTATCCGTTCCCCGTCGACCATGGACCCACTTGTCGATGGATTTCATTACAGACTTACCCATGTGCAACAAGTTCAATACCATCTGGGTGGTAGTTGACCGGTTCACCAAGATGGCACACTTCATTCCTCTCACCGGTCTTCCGTCAGCTTCCAAGTTGGCTCAAGTATTCATACAAGAGATCTTCCGACTCCACGGTCTTCCTGAAGAAATTATCTCAGATCGAGGAGTTCAATTCACAGCCAAATTCTGGCGAAGTTTATGTCAAGTCCTCCAAGTCAAGCTAAAGTTTTCCACGGCTTACCATCCTCAGACCAATGGTCAAACCGAGAGGGTGAATCAGGACTTGGAGGCCTTCCTCCGCATCTATGTGTCCTCCTCTCAAGATGACTGGGTTCAATTACTTCCCTGGGCCGAGTTCTGTCATAACAACCAGTATCATTCTTCATCTGCTTCAACACCATTCTTCACTAACTTTGGATTCCACCCTAAAGTCCCTGAGTTCCAACCGCTTCCAGCAACTTCTGTTCCCGCAGTGGATATCACCTTGCATCAGTTTGCCAATATCTGGAAGAGCGTACGATCAGCTCTGGTCAAGGCATCGTTCAGGTACAAGAAGTTTGCGGATAAGAAGCGTCGAGCAGTTCCTGCTCTCAAGGTGGGTGATCGGGTATGGTTATCCACGAAGAATTTGAGGTTAAGAGTTCCCAGTATGAAGTTTGCACCTCGCTATATCGGTCCTTTCAAGATTGAACAAGTCATCAATCCTGTTGCTTACAGACTCCAGTTGCCTCCCTTCTTAAAAATACCCAGGACATTCCATGTTTCCCTGTTGAAACCGCTGATCTTGAATCGGTTTCATTCCTCACTTCCTCCAACTCCGAAAGTCCAAACTCAACGAGGCGTTGAGTATGAAGTGGCCAAGATCCTGGACTCACGTCACCGTTACGGTCAACTACAATATCTTATTGACTGGAAAGGTTATGGTCCTGAGGAACGTTCATGGACCAATGCTTCTGATGTCCATGCTCCTGCCTTGGTCCAGAGATTCCATTCCAAGTTTCCTCAAAAGCCAAAGAAGTGTCCTGGGGCCACTCCTAAAGGGGGGGGGGGGTGCTGTCACGATCCGGGTATCTGGACGCCATTTCTTACCCATCAGATGCCTCCTAAGGCTGGCTCAGCGCTCCAGGACCGGATTCCATCTGTTATCCTGATGTGTACATTCCTGTATCCTCTCCTGTCACTCTGGGACGCTGTCACAGTAAACGCCATATTACACCTGGCATGGCGTCTCCCGCGGCCTCCGCCGCCGTCCCTGTACTTCTGCATGCAGAGTGTCTGAGTGGCGATTACGTCAGCCGCGGCCTCCGCTGTGTCCGCGTGGTTGGATGTGCATCTGTCAGCCTGGCGCCTCCTGTCTCCGGTGGCCGGCGCCGCCATTACTGTTTTCATTACCACATGGATTACAAACCAAACTTCCCTCCAAGTGTCTGCATGGGCGCAGCCATCTTGGATTCTGTCAGCTGATCATTTCCACCAATCTGTTCTCAGTATTGATAATCTGCATAATTGCCTAGCCAATCCCTTCCTTGCTGCAGGTATAAATACACTGTGCCTGAGCAAGGAAGACGTCAGTGCTTTGGTTGTCAAACCTAGTTCCTGTTTGTCTCTCTCCTGTGATTGTCTTCCAGGTTCCAGCTCCTGTCAAGACTTCCACCTTAGAGACCCGCACCAGCATTCCACCTGCGGTGTAGCCTGACTCTCCAATCCATTGTGGATTCATCTGTTTCCAGCTACAACATTACCTGCTTCCAGCTCAGCTTCCAGCAGAGTACAGCTTCCCTTAAAGGGCCGGTGTCCTTTCTACACTTTACCACTCTCCACCGGTATTATTATTTCTCCGCTCTCAAGTTCTACATTTCAGTTCATATTTCATCGCTCCCAAGTTCATTTATTATTTAACTGGTTCCAGCCAGTATCCACTCCGTGCTAACAACAGTCTGGTTCCAGCCAGTATCCACAGCAGCTGTTTTATCTTCAGCAACCCAGCTTTTCCTGGAACACCAGCTGGCACAATCCTGGGTTATCTCCATTGCTACAGTCGGGCCTGGTAAGGACTTTCCATCTAGAAGATCATAAGAACTATCTCACACTACCAGTGCCCTGTGGCTCCTGCCATCCTGTAGTACCCAGGAACTGTATTTATTCTTTGCTGACTTTTACGTTTTCTTTTACTGCTGCTGTGTTGCGGAGTTGTCATAATAAACATCATTGACTTTTATCCAAGTTGTCGTGGTCACGCCTTCGGGCAGTTATTATTCATGTTACTTACATGTCCAGGGGTCTGATACAACCTCCCAGGTTCCGGTACATCTCAGCCCCTACAACTGAGGCTGCCTCCCGTCAGCTCAGGCCCTCAGTTGTGACACCCCTTCACTTCTTCCTAGAATTACTGATGTCCACTATGAGGCTAGGGGAATCTTTGACCATTCACCTTTATTGTTGTCACTTAATGTTGAATGCCAAAGGGGTCACTCTTACTGGAAACTACATCCGTCTTGGCTAGCTCAGACGGGTTCTAATGCTGATTTGGTAGGGCAGTGGGAGGGATATTTTACCACTAACATTGGTTCTGCCCACGTGCATGTTGTATGGGATTCATTTAAAGCCTTCTTACGTGGCACATTTATTAGAAGTATTGCTGCCATTAAATCATCTCGGCGGCGTACTGAGAAAGATTTGGAGTCTGATTTTCGGAAGTTAGAGATACAGTACCTGAGAGATGATTCGCCCGCTACCAAAACTTGCTGGCTCAATTGGCACGGTTGGCCCACTTGGCAGATAAAAACTCCTGAAGCCTTATGTTTCATGCAAATTCCATATACATGCAAGTTGATAGGCCTGATAGCTTATTAGCCCACTTAGTTCATTATGACCGCTCTGGGACTGTTGTCACACAAATGATTTACCATGCTGGTATCACTGTTAATACAACGCCTGAGATTGCACACATCTTTCTATCTTTTTATAAGGAGGTATATAGATCCAGGTTATATTGCTCTGAACAGGAACTGTGCCAATATTTGGTGAAAGTTTATCTTCCTAAGTTGTCTGCTGAAGCATGTGCCTTTTTAGATGTTCCTGTTACCATTGAGGAGATTTCTACAGCCATCAGAGCCTTTCCCAATGGCAAAGCTCCGGGTAGTGAAGGACTTCCCATTGAGCTCTACAAACACTATATAGATATATTTGCCCCAAAACTTCATGCTTTATAATCTGAGCTGTTTGCAACAAATAGACTTCCTGCTTCTATGGCTGAGGTCATCATTATAGTACTTCCAAAGCCTGGGAAAGACCCCAAATATCCAGATTCATGTAGGCCAATTTCCCTTATTCCCACTGACACCAAGATCCTGGCAAAGGTTTTAGCTATCAGACTAAGGTGGTCATTCCGAGTTGGTCGCTCGCTAGCAGTTTTTAGCAGCCATGCAAACGCTATGCCGCCTCCCACTGGGAGTGTATTTTAGCTTAGCAGAAGTGCGAACGAAAGGATCGCAGAGCGGTGGCAAAGTGTTTTTGTGCAGTTTTAGGGTAGCGCAATACCTACTCAGCGCTTGTGATCACTTCAGACTATTCAGTTCCTGTTTTGACGTCACGAACACGCCCTGCGTTCGCCCAGCCAAGCCTGCGTTTTTCCTGGCACGCCTGCGTTTTTTCGAACACTCCCTGAAAACGGTCAGTTGACACCCAGAAACGCCCCCTTCATGTCAATCACTCTGCGGTCAGCAGTGCGACTGAAAAACTTCGCTAGACCCTGTGTGAAACTACATCGGCCGTTGTAAAAGTACAACACGCGCGCACATTGCACCGCATACGCATGCGCAGAAGTGCCTTTTTTTGCCTCATCGCTGCACCTCGAACGAATGCAGCTAGCGATCAACTCGGAATGACCCCCTAAGGGCCTAATTCAGCAAGGATCGCAAATCAGCAAAATTAGCACAAAAAAAACGTAAAAACGCAAATTCTGCAACTTAAGTAGCAAAAACGGAGAAAAAAAAATCAATTTCTGAGACTTAGCAAAAACTGTGTATGCACTACGAAAAGTAGGCGTGTAGGGGGTGTACTAAAGGGCTGAACTCGCAAAAACTACAACCAGGGGCATGTTGTGGGCGTATGCTGATGGTCGGTGGGCGGTGCATTAGCAATTTTTACAACAGATCGCACATTTCTGATGTGCAGTTTCTAAAATGACTACAGGTCTACCTTAAAAATTGCACAAGCTGACCTCAGTTGTAGACTGTATGTATACTGCAATCATTGCTTCATTACACCCAACTGAAGAAGCTCACACCTCAAATCACTTCTCTCAGCTGTATTGGAACATGTAAGGTATTGTTTAACTCTGTAACACATGTTGATTGTGAAAATATATGTTACTAACCGATTTGTGTTTACACTTACTAACAATCGAGGTCTGACAACCACACTATTTGATAGAAGCAAATGTAAAATAACCTTTGCAAGCAATTTGCTTAGTAGTTTCTGCTGAATGACATTTAGCTTCCTAACATTTTTTTTTAAACAACCAACATTTTTTTGTTAAATAAAACATACCCACATACATTTTTTTTTTATTTGTGCGTTACACACATAAGCATATGTTGAAGAACAGCAACACCATCTTTTTATTTTCAAGTTTTGCAAATTCTGCTCCATTGGTATACTTATTGAAACAAATATTTACACATAATTCCTTAAAGTAAGGTATGTAAATAAAAGCAAAGAAACAATAATATGTAATGTTTGCCCACTTAACAAAAAAAAAAACACTATTTTTTTAATTTTTATAAAAAATAAGATTTTACTCACCGATAAATCTATTTCTCGTAGTCCGTAGTGGATGCTGGGGACTCCGTCAGGACCATGGGGAATAGCGGCTCCGCAGGAGACAGGGCACAAAAAGTAAAAGCTTTTGGACCTAGGTGGTGTGCACTGGCTCCTCCCCCTATGACCCTCCTCCAAGCCTCAGTTAGGATACTGTGCCCGGACGAGCGTACACAATAAGGAAGGATTTTGAATCCCGGGTAAGACTCATACCAGCCACACCAATCACACCGTACAACTTGTGATCTGAACCCAGTTAACAGTATGATAACAGAGGAGCCTCTGAAAAGATGGCTCACTACAACAAAAACCCGAGTTTGTTAACAATAACTATGTACAAGTATTGCAGACAATCCGCACTTGGGATGGGCGCCCAGCATCCACTACGGACTACGAGATATAGATTTATCGGTGAGTAAAATCTTATTTTCTCTAACGTCCTAAGTGGATGCTGGGGACTCCGTCAGGACCATGGGGATTATACCAAAGCTCCCAAACGGGCAGGAGAGTGCGGATGACTCTGCAGCACCGAATGAGAGAACTCCAGGTCCTCCTCAGCCAGGGTATCAAATTTGTAGAATTTAGCAAACGTATTTGCCCCTGACCAAGTAGCTGCTCGGCAAAGTTGTAAAGCCGAGACCCCTCGGGCAGCCGCCCAAGATGAGCCCACTTTCCTTGTGGAATGGGCTTTTACAGATTTTGGCTGTGGCAGGCCTGCCACAGAATGTGCAAGCTGAATTGTACTACAAATCCAACGCGCAATAGTCTGCTTAGAAGCAGGAGCACCCAGCTTGTTGGGTGCATACAGGATAAACAGCGAGTCAGATTTCCTGACTCCAGCCGTCCTGGAAACATATATTTTCAGGGCCCTGACTACGTCCAGCAACTTGGAGTCCTCCAAGTCCCTAGTAGCCGCAGGCACCACAATAGGTTGGTTTAGGTGAAACGCTGAAACCACCTTAGGAAGAAATTGAGGACGAGTCCTCAATTCCGCCCTATCCGAATGAAATATCAGGTAAGGGCTTTTACAGGATAAAGCCGCCAATTCAGATACTCGCCTGGCAGAAGCCAGGGCCAACAACATTACCACTTTCCATGTGAGATATTTTAATTCCACCGTGGCAAGTGGCTTAAACCAATGTGATTTTAGGAATCCCAAAACTACATTGAGATCCCAAGGTGCCACTGGGGGCACAAAGGGAGGCTGTATATGCAGTACCCCTTTTACAAAAGTCGGAACTTCAGGAAATGAAGCCAATTCTCTCTGAAAGAAAATCGACAAGGCCGAAATTTGAACCTTAATGGACCCTAACTTTAGGCCCATGGACAGTCCTGTTTGCAGGAAATGTAGGAAACGACCTAGTTGAAATTCCTCTGTCGGGGCCTTCTTGGTCTCGCACCACGCAACATATTTTCGCCAAATACGGTGATAATGCTGTGCGGTTACATCCTTCCTAGCTTTAATCAGGGTAGGAATAACTTCATCTGGAATGCCTTTTTCCTTCAGAATCCGGCGTTCAACCGCCATGCCGTCAAACGCAGCCGCGGTAAGTCTTGGAACAGACAGGGTCCCTGCTGAAGCAGGTCCCTTCTTAGCGGCAGAGGCCACGGGTCCTCTGTGAGCATCTCTTGAAGTTCCGGGTACCAAGTCCTTCTTGGCCAATCCGGAGCCACTAGTATAGTTCTTACTCCTCTCCGTCTTATAATTCTCAGTACCTTGGGTAAGAGAGGCAGAGGAGGGAACACATACACCGACTGGAACACCCAAGGTGTTACCAGAGCGTCCACAGCTATTGCCTGCGGGTCTCTTGACCTGGCGCAATACCTGTCTAGTTTTTTGTTGAGGCGTGACGCCATCATGTCCACCTTTGGTTTTTCCCAACGGTTCACAATCATGAGGAAGACTTCCGGATGAAGTCCCCACTCTCCCGGGTGTAGGTCGTGTCTGCTGAGGAAGTCTGCTTCCCAGTTGTCCACTCCCGGAATGAACACTGCTGACAGTGCTATCACATGATTTTCCGCCCATTGCAGAATCCTTGCAGCTTCTGTCATTGCCCTCCTGCTTCTTGTGCCGCCCTGCCTGTTTATGTGGGCGACTGCTGTGATGTTGTCCGACTGGATCAACACCGGCTGACCCTGAAGCAGAGGCTTTGCTAGGCTTAGAGCATTGTAAATTGCCCTTAGTTCCAGTATATTTATGTGAAGTGAAGTCTCCAGGCTTGACCACACTCCCTGGAAGTTTCTTCCTTGTGTGACTGCTCCCCAGCCTCTCAGGCTGGCATCCGTGGTCACCAGGATCCAGTCCTGAATGCCGAATCTGCGGCCCTCTAGGAGATGAGCACTTTGCAGCCACCACAGAAGAGATACCCTTGTCCTTGGAGACAGGGTTATTTTCTGATGCATCTGAAGATGCGATCCGGACCATTTGTCCAGCAGATCCCACTGAAAAATTCTTGCGTGGAATCTGCCGAATGGAATCGCTTCGTAAGAAGCCACCATTTTTCCCAGGACCCTTGTGCATTGATGCACTGACCCCTTTCCTGGTTTTAGGAGGTTCCTGACTAGCTCGGATAACTCCCTGGCTTTCTCCTCCGGGAGAAACACCTTTTTCTGGACTGTGTCCAGAATCATCCCTAGGAACAGCAGACGTGTCGTCGGAATCAGCTGCGATTTTGGAATATTTAAAATCCACCCGTGCTGTTGTAGTACTTCTTGAGATAGTGCTACTCCGACTTCTAACTGTTCTCTGGACCTTGCCCTTATTAGGAGATCGTCCAAGTAAGGGATAATTAAGACGCCTTTTCTTCGAAGAAGAATCATCATTTCGGCCATTACCTCGGTAAAGACCCGGGGTGCCGTGGACAATCCAAACGGCAGCGTCTGAAACTGATAATGACAGTTCTGTATTACGAACCTGAGATACCCTTGGTGAGAAGGGCAAATCGGGACATGGAGATAGGCATCCTTGATGTCCAGAGACACCATATAGTCCCCTTCTTCCAGGTTCGCTATCACTGCTCTGAGTGATTCCATCTTGAATTTGAACCTTTTGATATAAGTGTTCAAAGATTTTAGATTTAAAATCAGTCTCACCGAACCGTCTGGTTTCGGTACCACAAACAGTGTGGAGTAATATCCCTTCCCTTGTTGTAGGAGGGGTACTTTTATTATCACCTGTTGGGAGTACAGCTTGTGAATGGCTCCCAATACCGCCTCCCTGTCGGAGGGAGCTATTGGTAAAGCAGACTTCAGGAACCGGCGAGGGGGAGACGTCTCGAATTCCAATTTGTACCCCTGAGATACTACTTGCAGGATCCAGGGGTTCACTTGCGAGTGAGCCCACTGCGCGCTGAAATTTCTGAGACGACCTCCCACCGTACCTGAGTCTGCTTGTAAGGACCCAGTGTCATGCTGAGGACTTGGCAGAAGCGGAAGAGGGCTTCTGTTCTTGGGAAGAAGCTGTCTGCTGCAGTCTTTTTCCCCTTCCTCTACCCCGGGGCAGATATGACTGTCCTTTTGTCCGCTTGCCTTTATGGGAACGAAAGGACTGATGCTGAAAAGACGGTGTCTTTTTCTGTTGAGAGGTGACTTGAGGTAAAAATGTGGATTTCCCAGCCGTTGCCGTGGTTACCAGGTCTGATAGACCGACCCCAAATAACTCCTCCCCTTTATATGGCAATACCTCCATGTGCCGTTTTGAATCCGCATCACCTGACCACTGTCGCGTCCATAACCCTCTTCTGGCAGAAATGGACAGCGCACTTACTCTTGATGCCAGAGTGCAAATATCTCTCTGTGCATCTCGCATATATAAAAATGCATCTTTTAATTGCTCAATAGTCAATAAAATACTGTCCCTATCCAGGGTATCAATATTCTCAGTCAGGGAGTCCGACCACGCCACCCCAGCACTGCACATCCAGGCTGAGGCGATTGCTGGTCGCAGTATAACACCAGTATGTGTGTATATACTTTTAAGGATATTTTCCAGCCTCCTATCTGCTGGCTCCTTAAGGGCGGCCGTTTCTGGAGACGGTAACGCCACTTGTTTTGATAAGCGTGTGAGCGCCTTATCTACCCTAGGGGGTGTTTCCCAACGAGCCCTAACCTCTGGTGGGAAGGGATATAGTGCCAATAATTTTTTAGAAATTAGCAGTTTTTTGTCGGGGGTAACCCACGCTTCATCACACACTTCATTCAATTCCTCTGATTCAGGAAAAACTACGGGTAGTTTTTTCACACCCCACATAATACCCCTTTTCGTGGTACTTGCAGTATCAGAGATGTGCAAAACCTCCTTCATTGCCGTGATCATGTAACGTGTGGCCCTACTGGAAAATACGTTTGTTTCTTCACCGTCGACACTGGAGTCAGTGTCTGTGTCCGTGTCGACCCACTGAGGTAACGGGCGTTTTATAGCCCCTGACGGTGTTTGAGACGCCTGGACAGGCACTAACTGAGCTGCCGGCTGTCTCATGTCGTCAACAGTTTTTTGTAACGTGCCGACACTGTCACGTAATTCCTTAATTACGGCCATCCATTCAGGTGTCGACTCCGTAGGGGGTGACATCACCATTATAGGCAATTGCTCCGCCTCCACATCATTTTCCTCCTCATACATGTCGACACACACGTACCGACACCCAGCACACACACAGGGAATGCTCTGATAGAGGACAGGACCCCACTTAGCCCCTTGGGGAGACAGAGGGAGAGTTTGCCAGCACACACCAGAGCGCTATATATGTATAGGGACAACCTTACAATAAGTGTCTATCCCTTATAGCTGCTTATATCTGTTATTTTGCCATTATAAGTGCCCCCCTCTCTTTTTTACCCTGTTTCTGTAGTGCAGGATGCAGGGGAGATTCTGGGAGCCTTCCTACCAGCGGAGCTGTGTGGGAAAAATGGCGCTGTGTGCTGAGGAGATAGGCCCCGCCCCCTTCACGGCGGGCTCTTCTCCCGCTTTTTTCTGGAAAACTGGCAGGGGTTAAATACATCCATATAGCCCAGGAGCTATATGTGATGTATTTTTTGCCAAATAAGGTAAATTCATTGCTTCCCAGGGCGCCCCCCCCCCCAGCGCCCTGCACCCTCAGTGACTGAAGTGTGAAGTGTGCTGAGAGCAATGGCGCACAGCTGCAGTGCTGTGCGCTACCTTATGAAGACAGGAAAGTCTTCTGCCGCCGATTTATGGACCTCTTCTTGCTTCAGCATCTGTAAGGGGGCCGGCGGCGCGGCTCCGGGACCCATCCATGGCTGGGCCTGTGATCGTCCCTCTGGAGCTAATGTCCAGTAGCCAAGAAGCCCAATCCACTCTGCACGCAGGTGAGTTCGCTTCTTCTCCCCTTAGTCCCACGCTGCAGTGAGCCTGTTGCCAGCAGGACTCACTGAAAATAAAAAAAACCTAAGTATACTTTTACTTCTAAGCAGCTCAGGAGAGCCACCTAGATTGCACCCTTCTCGGCCGGGCACAAAAATCTGGGGGAGGGTCATAGGGGGAGGAGCCAGTGCACACCACCTAGGTCCAAAAGCTTTTACTTTTTGTGCCCTGTCTCCTGCGGAGCCGCTATTCCCCATGGTCCTGACGGAGTCCCCAGCATCCACTTAGGACGTTAGAGAAATGTTACTGTTGTTTCCGAATTAAAATATTTTTGACTTCAAAAAAAGTGTGTTTGTTAAAATATATACCAATAATTGCTGTTGTGTAGGGTTTAGAGGCTAGAATTCACACTCTCTCTAGTTAAATATATTTGAACACAGTTATGGGCATTAGTCAATGTTTGAAGAAAAACACTATGGTGTCTTTAAGATAATAATTGCTAAATTACCACAAGATCATTTGACCAATTAAGTGATGATTGAATTGGTTTACAATTGTTGAGTAGTTTCTTTATTTTGGGTGAATTTTGGTTGTGCAATTTTTAAGGGAAAAACACTGTTGTTAGCAAAAAAATGCAACATCAGAAACGTTTGCAAAAATTGCGTACATTTGTAATATGTACGCAAAAATTGCGATTATTAGGATGGTTTTCGCAATATTTGCACATTTCACAAGGCCACCTTCTTTTTGTTAAATTAAATTAGTGTTGCAGTTTTTCCGTTTGGGCGTGCTTTCGCAATTTTGCTTTTGCTCGCAATTTTTGCTAATTTGTAATTTTTGCAATCCTTACTGAATTTGCCCCTAATTACAGTTATATCTACCATAATACATCCAGACCAATCTGGCTTTATGCCCGGCATGTCTACCTCCATCAATTTACACTGTATGTATACCTTACTTCAGTCCCCGCATGTATACCCTTCTGACTCAGTCCTGGTCTCCCTGGATGCGGCTAAGGCCTTTGATAGTGTGGAGTGGCTGTATCTTTGGGAGGCCATGAGAGCCATGGGTTCTGGTCTTAAGTATATTCAATGGACCCAATTGTTATATCAACAACCAAGTGCCAGGATCTCGGTGAATGGGTTTGTATCACTCCCCTTTACACTATCTCATGGTACCAGACAGGGGTGTCCTCTTTCTCCTACATTATTTGCATTGGCCATCGAGCCACTCACCTGTATTCTTAGGTCTCATCCAGATATAAAGGGATTGAGTACAGGTACTAGATCTGATAAGGTGGCTCTTTATGCAGATGATCTCCTCTTGTTTTTACACAATTACGTGCTATCTGTGCCCTTGGTTTTGCAAATTATTAATGACTTTGGTAAATACTCGGGTCTCTGCATAAACTGGAACAAGTTTTGATACCTTTGTGCTGGACTATTCAATTTAAATACCTAGGTATTCAGGTTACAAATGGCCCTTTTGAGTTTGTCCCCTTGAATTTAGATCCACTAATGCAACAAATTATACATAAATCTAAGGTTTGGTGTAAACTCCTTTTGATGGTGACCGGCAGGGTCAATCTGGTTAAAATGTTACTGTTGCCCAAAATTCTGTATATTCTTTTAGTCTCCAGTTTATGGGGTATATGCAATTGCGGTCGAATTCCCGAAATTGTCGAATTTCGGGTCATTTTCGACCAAAAAAAAAATTCGCCTATGCAATTCAGTGCTTTCCGACCAAAAAACGGACTTTCAAAATTCGACTTTTTGAAATTCGAATTTTTGCAAATTCGACTTTTCTGCAATGATATAAGTGCTGCAATTCGACCAAAGCATATTCAATTCAAGTTTGGAAATTCGACAGCAGTGCTTTTAGACAGCAAATTCGTCATTTTCAATCCGCCACACTTTGGAGGGTGAAAACAAATAAAAAAAATTTAAACATGTTTTTTTTGTGTTTTTTTTTTTGGGAAATAGCAGATCTATTTATATTAGAAGGGATTAGGTACTTTTTTTTTTTTTTTTGGAGGCACAAATATTATTTATATATTTTTTAAAATATTTTTTTATTTTTTATTGCTGGAACGGTAAAATCCTAAAAAAAAATGGCGTGGGGTCCCCCCTCCAAAGCATAACCAGCCTCGGGCTCTTCGAGCTGGTCCTGGTTCTAAAAATGCGGGGGGAAAATTGACAGGGGATCCCCCGTATTTTTAAAACCAGCACCGGGCTCTGCGCCTGGTGCTGGTGCCAAAAATACGGGGGACAAAAAGCGTAGGGGTCCCCCGTATTTTTAACACCAGCATCGGGCTCCACTAGCTGGACAGATAATGCCACAGCCGGGGGTCACTTTTATGCCGTGCCCTGCGGCCGTGGCATTAAATATCCAACTAGTCACCCCTGGCCGGGGTACCCTGGGGGAGTGGGGACCCCTTCAATCAAGGGGTCCCCCCCCCCAGCCACCCAAGGGCCAGGGGTGAAGCCCGAGGCTGTCCCCCCCCATCCAATGGGCTGCGGATGGGGGGGCTGATAGCCTTTTGTGATCATGAAAAGAATATTGTTTTTTCCAGCAGTACTACAAGTCCCAGCAAGCCTCCCCCGCAAGCTGGTACTTGGAGAACCACAAGTACCAGCATGCGGGAGAAAAACGGGCCCGCTGGTACCTGTAGTACTACTGGAAAAAAAATACCCAAAAAAAACAGGACACACACACCGTGAAAGTAAAACTTTATTTCATACGTCGACACACACATACTTACCTATGTTCACACGCCGACATCGGTCCTCTTCTCCATGTAGAATCCAGGGGTACCTGAAAATAAAAGATCAATATACTCACCTCAACCAGGCTCCAGAGATAAATCCACGTACTTGGAGAAAAAAACAAACCGAACACCCGCTCCATGCCGGACTGAAAGGGGTCCCATGCTGACACATGGGACCCCTATCCCCGAATGCAGAGAGACCTGTCAGTGACAGCTGTCACAGAAAGGTCTCTATAGCCAATCAGGAAGCGCAACTTCGTTGCGCTCATCTGATTGGCTCTGTGCGTCTGAGCAGACAGCGCATCGCACAGCCCAGTCCATTATATTCAATGGTGGGAACTTAGCGGCTAGCGGTGAGGTCACCCGCCGGTCAGCGGCTGACCGGCGGGTGACCCCCCCGCTAGCCGCTAAGTTCCCACCATTGAAAGTAATGGAGCGGTTTTGCGATGCGCTGTCACATCACAGACAGCGCACAGCCAATCAGATGAGCGCCACGGAAGTAGCGCTTCCTGATTGGCTGAAGGGACTTCAGTGACAGGAGTCACGTGATGTCCCGGCATTCGCGAGAAAGGGGTCTGATGTGAAAGCATTGGACCCCTTTCTAGTCCGGTATGGATCGTTGTTCGTTTTTTTGTTTTGCCAAGTACGTGGATTATCTCTGGACCTGGATGTACCTCTGGACGCTGGAAGGTGAGTATAATTTTTTCACAGGTACCTCGGATCGTCGGAGACCGTGGCAGTCGGCGTGTCAACATAGGTAAGTATGTGTGTGTCGGTAGTGTGTAATAAAGTTTTACTATCAAGGTGTGTGTATCCTGTTTTTATTTGGGTATTTTTTTCCCAGTAGTACTACAGGTACCAGCGGACCCGTTTTTCTCCCGCATGCTGGTACTTGTGGTTCTCCAAGTACCAGCTTGCGGGGGAGGCTTGCTGGGACTTGTAGTACTGCTGGAAAAAACAATATCTTTTTATTATCACAAAAGGCTATCAGCCCCCCCATCCGCAGCCCATTGGATGGGGGGGGACAGCCTCGGGCTTCACCCCTGGCCCTTGGGTGGCTGGGGGGGGGGGACCCCTTGATTGAAGGGGTCCCCACTCCCCCAGGGTACCCCGGCCAGGGGTGACTAGTTGGATATTTAATGCCACGGCCGCAGGGCACGGCATAAAAGTGACCCCCGGCTGTGGCATTATCTGTCCAGCTAGTGGAGCCCGATGCTGGTGTTAAAAATACGGGGGACCCCTACGCTTTTTGTCCCCCGTATTTTTGGCACCAGCACCAGGCGCAGAGCCCGGTGCTGGTTTTAAAAATACGGGGGATCCCTGGCCAATTTTTCCCCTGCATTTTTAGAACCAGGACCAGCTCGATGAGCCCGAGGCTGGTTATGCTTTGGAGGGGGGACCCCACGCCATTTTTTTTTCGGGTTTTTCACGTTTTTTTACCGTTTTTTAAAATCGCGGCAAAATCCGCCAAATCGGCCGATTTTCGCCCGCGACTCTGGCGAATCCGTTTTTCATTGAATATGGTGAATTCCGGAAGCCACCTTCCGGGATTCACCTGTCGAATTGAGTCGAATTAAAAAACGGCGAAAATTGCCGCGAATTCGACCGCAATTGCATATACCCCTATGTATTTCCTGCCTTTTTTTAGGAAATTGAGCAGTGTACTCTAGTCTTCAATATGGGCCAATAAGAGACCTAAAGTCCACTTAGCTACCCTTACTAGATCCAGACTGGATGGGGGATTGGCACTCCCCAACTTTCAATTATACTATTATGCTGCTCAAATGTCACATATAAGGGCAGGGTTACAAGATGTTGATGTCTACTCTTTACATTATGCATTTATCCAATGTTATTACCCTGATTCCACTCCACTGCAGGTTCTACATATTCTACCCCCCCCCCCCCCCCCCCATTGTCTTCCAATCTGTAAAAATTTGGCAGGCGCTTAGAAAATTAGCTAGGTTTGAGGACTTAGATCCAGATACCCCCTTTGGCATTCCTGTTGGCTCCCTGAATTGAACTCTTTTGATGGGTGGGCAGCATGGGCCCCTAAAGCTGTAATATCCTAATCCCAGGTATACTGTGATGGTGTATTGAAATCTTTTCAACAATTTAAGGAGGAATTTATCTTGCCTACTTCCTATTTTTATCGGTACCTCCGACTCAGACATGCACTACAAACACAATTTAGGGACTCCCTGCCCTCAATTAGTGTATTTCCTACTAAGACCTTTATTCTCAAGGTCCATACACACTTAACGATATAATGAGCGATGTCGCTCATTTTCCCCCTCCTTGAGCGACGTCGCTCATTATATCGTTAAGTGTGTATGCCGCCAGCGACGACCGATGCGCGGCCCCGCGGGTCGGCAACGATCGTCGCTGTCGGTCAGGCATGCATGAAGGATGTGGACTGTCGTCCACGACCTTCATGCAGGGCTGGCGGGGGTGTGACGTCACTGAGCGATATGAGCGGTCATATCGCTCAGTGCGTACAGGCGGCCGCCGACCGGCCGGCCCGGGAGGGGGAAACGTTAGACAATGTCGCTCACAGAGCGACATCGTCTAATGTGTATGGGCCTTCAGCCTTGGGCGTATTAAGACTGTCTCTCTAGCTTATTCCATCTTCTTGCTCAGTTTCACATTGATCCTCTCTCCCGTCTCCGTGCGAGCTGGGAGACTGATTTGGGTCATAAGGACGATGAGGAGTGGGATCTCGATAGAGAATACCCACGTAAAGCTACAAAATCTCTCAGATTTCAGCAGATCCAGTTTTGCTTACTTCACAGGACCTACATGACCCCTGTGAGACTGGGCAGAATTGGAGCCAGTCACTCCACAATATGCCCTAAATGTAACACTATCCAGGGAAACCTTTTGGCGGGTTCTCTATGGTATGCCGGCGGCCGGGCTCCCGCCGGGAGCCCGACCGCCGGCTTACCGACAGTGTGGCGAGCGCAAATGAGCCACTTGCGGGCTCGCCACACTATTTTATTCTCCCTTCAGGGGGGTCGTGGACCCCCACGAGGGAGAATAAGTGTCGGTATGCCGGCTGTCGGGATCCCGGCGCTGGTATACTGTGCGCCGGGATCCCGTCAGTCGGCATACTGAAGACCACCCCTTTTGGCATATGGATGGGAATGTGGTGTATTACAGGCATTCTGGATGGGGGTCAGGTCGATTCTGGAAAACACTTTAGTAGTGCTTACTCTGAAGTTATGTGTCCTTGGAGCGGATGTCTCTGACTCTCCAAATGGGAGGGACTGTATGTTCATAATATGTGTGCCTTAGCAAAAGTGTGTATTGCCAGGATGTGGATGGCACATAATGGACCCACATTATCCACCTTTAAAACGCTAGTTAACGATACCGTATTTAAGATACGCTATGTTTACATGCAAAATAATGCTAGCTCTAGGTTTGGGAAGATATGGTCTTTTTGGCTTGACTCTACACACTCTGCACCAGATTTCCTCCATAATTTTCTCATAATATATAGGGATGTTGAGTACTATTGAGCAAAGATACGGACAGTTTAGAGCATATGCTTTTGGCATTATTGCTTATACTTCATTTTGCAATGTAACTGGGGTTTATGTCAGCGTGTTGGGTGTTTCCGTTTTCTCTTAGGTCTTAGTATTAGTTTAGTTGTAAAATTAAAACTATATTGAAGAAGGTACAAGAATACACGTACAATTCTTTTATTGAATTACAGATTAATTGACCTTTTTTTTATATGTGCTAGATGTACATGGTTTATATTGTAACTGTTATACTCCCAATGTTTGCCTATGCATCCAATTGTATGTACAATGTGTATTCCTTTTTGTAATGTCATTACGTGTAAGTATTACTTTTTCTTCAATAAAAAAAATACTCTTTAAAAAAAAAACGTGATTACACTATGTGGGATATTATTTTCCTTTTCCATATATTCGAATGACATTGAAATTATTGAAGTCAACACTCGGGACCTGTGCTCTACAAGCCTGGATGTGATACAAGTCTGGTAAAAACTAATTTTTTTTAACGTATGCTGTGGATACATTTGGAAGTACTCACAGTGTTTATATTGCTATACAGATCCAACTGTGGAAACATTATTATGCTATGTTGGGAATCTTCTTTCTCTTTGCATATTTGCTGACATCTGGTGTATGAGAATCCATCTTACATTGTGAACCAAAAGCCTGTTTGAGGTAAGTATACCTCCATCACATAGGGTGCTGGACTTTCACAAAGTTTTACGTGCAAGCTCAGTCACCCCCACATTTTTTTCAGTTCTAATCTTGGTTATAGGGTATAACCGCGACAGAGGACAGCAGCAGCTTTGTTAGCGCCATTAGGGTATTTCTATACACTCCATATGGAAGTGGTGATTCTATCTACCTTTAACAGATGACACAAAAGGGGTACTTCGGTCCGTCAGGACCTCTTTTGGTATTCCCAGCTGGGTATACAGCATTAACAACTCCCGGGCAATAGTGCCAGACTTCATGTTCCATAGTGAAATGGCCTCCGAGCACCTGGTGGCATAATCCACCACCACCAATATATACTGATCCCACAAGCAGATTTATCCACTGGCCCTTTCAGATCCATACCAATTCGTTCAAAAGAAAATGATAGGCAGGGGAACCAAGGACGCCCTAAATTCTGGCCAGGGTGTGGTCTTTTGGCACACTGGACATTACTGACAATATTTTTTTTACTGCAACATGAATGCCTGGCCAGAAGAACCATTGCTGGATACATTGGAGAGTTCTCTCCTAGTTGGCCACCCCATAAATGTGTGTGAGCCACCCTCAATACCAGCTGCTCGTGTTTTGGGGAACCAGCAACTGGTCTACCCTTCTACCCCGCAAATAGGTTACACAGTACAACAAATTGTTTTTAAACACAAAGTAAGGTACACCTTTACGTGGTAAAGCAGATTTTACCTTACCATTTACCAATACCACATTTTCAAAAGCATTGGACAAATTGCCATCGGTCTGTTGATTTCGCCCAAAGTCCTGCAAGTACACACTTTCACCAATGAGGGACCAGTGCGTCTCAATTTCACCTTCTCCCTGCTGCTCACTGGCATGAGAGGGCTTTACAGTCATACAGCCTAGGCCTCCAGTAGATCTCAGCCCCTGGGTTAGCTCAGCCTCTGTCTGTCTGTCAATGTTATTCCAGGTAGCCACATCCTACAACAGCGGGAAGTCCCAGTCCAGAATCAGCGGCTAAGGAGGCTTGGATGCTACAACGGCTACAATTTTTATTGGGCATCCTTTAATCACCAGCAGGTGCACTCGTGGGCATTCTTCAATGTCCCCATGTATACACAGCACCTTTAACAGGGGTGAAACCTGGCCAGCTCGGGAGGAATCTGGTTAGCCGAGATGATAGTCAGTGCACTGCCTGTGTCAACCAAGGCCCAGATATCCCAGCCTTAAATCTGTACCATCACACACAGGGTGGTTTCAGCTGGGGAAATACTCCCAGCCACAATGCTGACAACAGGTTGTGCTGTTTTCCCTGCGTTGCAATCCATTGGGTCACTCTGCTTTGGGCAGTCCCGCCATACATGCCCGGGCTCACCACACTAAACACATATGGCTGGAGGCGGGTTGTTTAGTCTAACAACAGGTTGTCCTTGCTTGGCTTTAGTCAGTGTTCCCAGAGTCAGGTATCTCTCAATCACCACTGCTAACCAGGGCCGCCGACAGTTCTGGCAGGCCCTAGTACAAGGAGGGGGCATGGGCAAACGGAGTGGGCGTGAGCAGAGCCCATCCATGAAAATTTTTATAATTATCTGTTAGGCGTGGCCACGCAGCATCCACATGTGCAACACAGGGGGGCGCCAGTGTCCAGGGCGACGTGATCGCTCCTACACCCACACAGGGAGAGAGACAGAGGACAGGCTACATCTGTCTCTCACCCCAGCTTAGCACACAGCACTGAGCAGCCTGTGCTGGGCTGGGGAGAGCAGCCGCTGCAGCGTCTGTCAGTTCTCCCCCTCCCTGCCAGCTCTCTGCTTCGGGGAAGGGGGGGCAGTCCCTCCAACAGGCCCGGGACCTGGGTAAAGTGTAAATTCCTCCCCCCTTCCTCAGCGCCACTGCAAATAACGCCTCAAATGTCTGGTGGTCAGCCTGCAAGGCCCAGTTTTGTACAACCAAGGCCAATACGTGTATGGCATGGTCTGAAACAATAGGCTCTACTGTACATGGAGCCATATGCCACTCTTTACTCAGTCTGGTTAGCTTGGCCAGCTGAATTCTTGGAGGCTCTGACGGGTTTAGCCGCCAATCATGAAACTCCTGGGCTTTTCTGAGGCCCATCACCCCAACCCTGCTGAGGATGGCCTTCTTCAAACAAGGGTATGAGCTAGCTTCAGTATCATCAGGTCAGTATAAGCTCGCTGCAATTCTCCTGTGAGGCAGGGAGCTAACCTGGCAGCCCATTCCTCTTCCAGTCACTTTAAACATACAGCAGTGCGTTCAAAAGTGCATAAAAACACCTTAATATCAGCTGAGGGTGTGAGCTTTTGTAACACCTTACACTCCTGCCCACCTTTTCGCACCTTTAATTAATCGTGCAGCAACTAGATCTGAGTTTGCTGCCTTTGAATCTGAGCTTAAGGCTCGGCAACCAGCAGACAGAGTTTGCTGGTCTGTGCTGAATTGGCTAACACTTTCAAAACTTCCTGCATATCTCCCTGGTTCTCATATACAAATTTAGCAGGCTTAATTAAACAGCTAGGGTAAGCACACTATCTCAGCTGGTTACCCTTAACAGTGCTCCTGGCTAGGGTGGCCAATCCCGGGCCATTTTTTCAATCCCGGGAATCCTAAATGGCTCCTAACGTAACCCCAGACCCCCCCCCAAGCTATTGCCTGGCCACTTGCTGGCATCAGGAGCCATGACTTACTGAACAAAACACATTTTTGAAGACAGCAGACTCAGCTAAAACCCGGACTGGATTCCATCAGACCAGGGACGGACTGGGGTCCAAATTTGGCCCTGGCAAGTGTGCGCGCCTGGTAAGGGGGAGCGCACTAGCGATGGGGGCATGCCGCGAGTCAAGGGAGCGTGGACTCACGGCATGCCCCCATTCCCATGGAGACCGGCAGGGGGCGGGGGAGCGTCTACAACAGAGAGCCGGAGGCTGCGCTGCACGCGGCCTTCCCGACTATCTAAATGACAGGACCAGCCTTTCTGAAATTTGCTAGAAGTGCCAGATGGGCAGTCCAGCCCTGCATCAGAATTATTGCTGCTGTAATCATGCAAAATTCTGCTGTTCCACATTAACCTCATGTGGAATCCTGCTGCCCCTGCCCCAAATGCAACAGGCTTTTAATCAAATTAATTTTCAATATCTTATTAGCAAGTTGATGTTTCATTATTAAACTTTAGAAAGAGGAATGCCTTCCATTATGCATGTTTAAAGTAGTGATGAGCGGTTTCGGTTTTACTCGGTTTTACTATCCGCTCATCACTAGTTTAACGTAAAACTTGGTTGTTTGTCTTTATGAAAAAAATAGGCATTTCAGTGGCTGACACATGTATACTGCGAGGATCTGCCGCAGCACAAGCTATGGATGACAATTGGAAGTGCCCTATCAACACTGACAACTTCAGCACCATTGTCTTACACAACAAATGCATACTCAATAATAAAACACTTGCTAGAAGTCAAAGACAATCGGCACTAAAAGACGTAATATGTTTGTTGAATTTGAGAATCCCTCACTCCTATGTAGGCGTTATGATTTCTCACTGGTTTATTGAATTGGCTATCTGGATTTGCACTGGCAGCACCAGTCCCTGATCTTCACCAGAGACTGCTGCAAGGAGATTAGGAATTCGCTGATGGAAGGCATAGGAAGCCATGCCCACAGATGCAGTTTAAAGAGTAGTCAAACGCCAGGTCTGGTACACTAACAAACTGCGGAGTAGCGAAAAGCATCACTAGAAGGAAATGTCAAGACAAGCCCAGACAAACCAAATGGAACCGGAATCAGAGATAAATCACTATACAAGAGGAATATCAGGAATAAGCCTGGTCAAAACAACCGAACAGGATAATGGAAACAAGAAATGCTGGAGCACATTTAGTAATCATAATACTCTGGCATCAAACCATGTGCCAAAGCAGGTTTAAATAAACTGGCTATCCAATTGGAAAGCTGCTGGCAATAATCTTGGCTCTCACTAAAGGTCCATACACACTAAACGATATAATGAGCGACGTCGCTCATTTTCCCCCTCCTTGAGCGACGTCGCTCATTATATCGTTAAGTGTGTATGCCGCCAGCGACGATCGATGCGCGGCCCCGCGGGTCGGCAACGATTGTCGCTGTCGGTAGGGCATGCATGAAGGATGTGGACTGTCGTCCACGACCTTCATGCAGGGCTGGCGGGGGCGTGACGTCACTGAGCGATATGAGCGGTCATATCGCTCAGTGCGTACAGGCGGCCGCCGACCGGCCGGCCCGGGAGGGGGAGACGTTAGACGATGTCGCTCACAGAGCGACATCGTCTAATGTGTATGGGCCTTAAGGCTCCCCTCTCGCGGAGGTGGCCAGATTGTCTTCTGTCTTCATCCACCCAGCGCATGAAATCCCTGGCAACGAGCATGACACCCAGCGCATGAAATCCCTGGCAATGAGCATGACACCCAGCGCATGAAACCCCTGCAACAAGAATGACACCCAGCGCATGAAACCCCTGGCAACAAGCATGACACCCTGGCAACGAGCATGACACCCAGCGCATGAAACCCCTGACAAAAAGCATTACCCCCTGCAGGTAATTTAAAAGTAATTAGAAGCCTTACTGTGGGGCATAATGTGTAATGGCCATTGTGGTGTGTGGCATAATGTATCACAGACATTGCGATGTGTGGCATAATGTATCACGGACATTGCGGTGTGTGGCATAATGTGTCACGGCATTAAGGTGTGTGTCATATTGTGTAATGGCCATTGAGGTGTGTGGCATAATGTGTAGGGGCATTACTTTTAGGATGAAAAATGACAAATAATGTAGGGGGCATGAATCAGGATTAGTTTTTTCCTGTGGTGGCCATTGCCTGGGCGTGCAGGTTGCCAAAGTGGGGCATATGGTAGTCTTTTACTACAATGCCACCCCACCCCCCCCTTTTTTTTTTTTTTTTGCAATTTTGTAATGCCAATTGGGGAAGGGAGAAACATTTTTTGCTTGGGGGAGAAAATAAGATTTTACTCACCGGTAAATCTATTTCTCGTAGTCCGTAGTGGATGCTGGGAACTCCGAAAGGACCATGGGGAATAGCGGCTCCGCAGGAGACTGGGCACAACTAAAGAAAGCTTTTAGGTCACCTGGTGTGCACTGGCTCCTCCCACTATGACCCTCCTCCAAGCCTCAGTTAGGACACTGTGCCTGGACGAGCTGACATAATAAGGAAGGATTTTGAATCCCGGGTAAGACTCCTACCAGCCACACCAATCACACCGTATAACTCGTGATACTACACCCAGTTTAACAGTATGAAAACAACTGAGCCTCTCAACAGATGGCTCAACAATAACCCTTTAGTTAACAATAACTATGTACAAGTATTGCAGACAATCCGCACTTGGGATGGGCGCCCAGCATCCACTACGGACTACGAGAAATAGATTTACCGGTGAGTAAAATCTTATTTTCTCTGACGTCCTAGTGGATGCTGGGAACTCCGAAAGGACCATGGGGATTATACCAAAGCTCCCAAACGGGCGGGAGAGTGCGGATGACTCTGCAGCACCGAATGAGAGAACTCAAGGTCCTCCTCAGCCAGGGTATCAAATTTGTAGAATTTTGCAAACGTGTTTGCCCCTGACCAAGTAGCAGCTCGGCAAAGTTGTAAAGCCGAGACCCCTCGGGCAGCCGCCCAAGATGAGCCCACCTTCCTTGTGGAATGGGCTTTTACTGATTTAGGATGCGGCAGTCCAGCCGCAGAATGCGCCAGCTGAATTGTGCTACAAATCCAGCGAGCAATAGTCTGCTTAGAAGCAGGAGCACCCAGTTTGTTGGGTGCATACAGGATAAATAGCGAGTCAGTTTTCCTGACTCTAGCCGTCCTGGAAACATACATTTTCAAGGCCCTGACTACGTCCAGTAACTTGGAATCCTCCAAGTCCCTAGTAGCCGCAGGCACCACAATAGGTTGGTTCAAGTGAAAAGCTGATACCACCTTAGGGAGAAACTGAGGACGAGTCCTCAATTCCGCCCTATCCATATGGAAAATCAGATAAGGGCTTTTACATGACAAAGCTGCCAATTCTGACACACGCCTGGCTGAAGCCAAGGCCAATAACATGACCACTTTCCACGTGAGATATTTTAGATCCACGGTTTTAAGTGGCTCAAACCAATGTGATTTTAAGAAACTCAACACCACGTTGAGATCCCAAGGTGCCACTGGAGGCACAAACGGGGGCTGAATATGCAGCACTCCTTTCACAAACGTCTGAACTTCAGGTAGTGAAGCTAGTTCTTTCTGGAAGAAAATCGACAGAGCCGAGATCTGTACCTTAATGAAGCCTAATTTCAGGCCCATAGTCACTCCTGCTTGTAAGAAATGCAGAAATCGACCTAGTTGAAATTCCTCTGTTGGGGCCTTTTTGGCCTCACACCAAGCAACATATTTCCGCCATATGCGGTGATAATGCTTTGCAGTTACATCTTTCCTGGCTTTAATCAGCGTAGGAATGACTTCCTCCGGAATGCCCTTTTCCTTCAGGATTCGGCGTTCAACCGCCATGTCGTCAAACGCAGCCGCGGTAAGTCTTGGAATAGACAGGGCCCCTGCTGCAGCAGGTCCTGTCTGAGCGGCAGAGGCCATGGGTCCTCTGAGATCATCTCTTGAAGTTCCGGGTACCACGCTCGTCTTGGCCAATCCGGAACCACGAGTATTGTTCTTACTCCTCGTTTTCTTATTATTCTCAGTACCCTTGGTATGAGAAGCAGAGGAGGGAACACATAAACTGACTGGTACACCCACGGTGTCACTAGAGCGTCCACAGCTATCGCCTGAGGGTCCCTTGACCTGGCGCAATATCTCTCTAGTTTTTTGTTTAGGCGGGACGCCATCATGTCCACCTGTGGCCGTTCCCATCGATTTACAATCAGCGTGAAGACTTCTGGATAAAGTCCCCACTCTCCCGGGTGAAGGTCGTGCCTGCTGAGAAAGTCTGCTTCCCAGTTGTCCACTCCCGGAATGAACACTGCTGACAGTGCTAGTACGTGATTTTCCGCCCATCGGAGAATCCTTGTGGCTTCTGCCATTGCCATCCTGCTTCTTGTGCCGCCCTGTCGATTTACATGGGCGACTGCCGTGATGTTGTCTGACTGGATCAGTACCGGCTGGTGTAGAAGCAGGGATTTTGCCTGACTTAGGGCATTGTAAATGGCCCTTAGTTCCAAAATATTTATGTGTTGGGAAGTCTCCTGACTCGACCATAGTCCTTGGAAGTTTCTTCCCTGTGTGACTGCCCCCCAGCCTCAAAGGCTGGCATCCGTGGTCACCAGGACCCAGTCCTGTATGCCGAATCTGCGGCCCTCTAGAAGATGAGCACTCTGCAGCCACCACAGCAGAGACACCCTGGTTCTTGGAGACAGGGTTATTAGGCGATGCATCTGAAGATGCGATCCGGACCATTGGTCCAACAGGTCCCACTGAAAGATTCTGGCATGGAACCTGCCGAAAGGAATTGCTTCGTAAGAAGCCACCATCTTTCCCAGGACCCGCGTGCAGTGATGCACCGATACCTGTTTTGGTTTCAGGAGGTCTCTGACTAGAGATGACAGCTCCTTGGCTTTCTCCTCCGGGAGAAACACTTTTTTCTGGACTGTATCCAGAATCATACCCAGGAACAGTAGACGTGTCGTCGGAACCAGCTGTGATTTTGGAATATTCAGAATCCAACCGTGCTGGTGTAGCACCTCCTGAGATAGTGCTACTCCCACCAACAACTGCTCCTTGGACCTCGCCTTTATTAGGAGATCGTCCAAGTACGGGATAATTAAAACTCCCTTTCTTCGAAGGAGTATCATAATTTCCGCCATTACCTTGGTAAACACCCTCGGTGCCGTGGAGAGTCCAAACGGCAGCGTCTGGAATTGGTAATGGCAATCCTGTACCACAAATCTGAGGTACTCCTGGTGAGGATAGTAAATGGGGACATGCAGGTAAGCATCCTTGATGTCCAGGGATACCATGTAATCCCCCTCGTCCAGGCTTGCAATAACCGCCCTGAGCGATTCCATCTTGAACTTGAATTTTTTTATGTATGTGTTCAAGGATTTCAAATTTAAAATGGGTCTCACCGAACCATCCGGTTTCGGTACCACAAACAGTGTGGAATAGTAACCCCGTCCTTGTTGAAGTAGGGGCACCTTGATTATCACCTGCTGGGAATACAGCTTGTGAATTGCCGCTAGCACAGCCTCCCTGTCTGAAGGAGTAATCGGCAAGGCAGATTTTAGGAACCGGTGGGGTGGAGATGCCTCGAATTCCAGTTTGTACCCTTGAGATACTATTTGCAGGATCCAGGGATCCACCTGTGAGCGAGCCCACTGATCGCTGAAATTTTTTAGGCGGCCCCCCACCGTACCTGGCTCTGCCTGTGGAGCCCCACCGTCATGCGGCGGACTTGGAAGAAGCGGGGGAGGACTTTTGCTCCTGGGAACCTGCTGTTTGTTGCAGCCTTTTTCCCCTACCTCTGCCTCTGGACAGAAAGGACCCGCCTTTTCCACGCCTGTTTTTCTGAGTCTGAAAGGACTGTACCTGATAAAACGGCGCCTTTTTAGGCTGTGAGGGAACATGGGGTAAAAATGCTGACTTCCCAGCAGTTGCTGTGGAAACTAGGTCCGAGAGACCATCCCCAAATAACTCCTCACCCTTATAAGGCAAAACTTCCATGTGCCTTTTTGAATCTGCATCCCCTGTCCACTGGCGAGTCCATAAGCCTCTCCTAGCAGAAATGGACAATGTACTTATTTTAGATGCCAGCCGGCAGATCTTCCTCTGTGCATCTCTCATGTATAAGACTGAGTCTTTTATATGCTCTATGGTTAGCAGAATAGTGTCCCTGTCTAGGGTGTCAATATTTTCTGACAGGGAATCTGACCACGCAGCGGCAGCACTGCACATCCATGCTGACGCAATAGCTGGTCTAAGTATAATGCCTGAGTGTGTATATACAGACCTCAGGATCGCCTCCTGCTTTCTATCAGCAGGTTCCTTGAGGGCGGCCGTATCCGGAGACGGTAGTGCCACCTTTTTAGACAAACGTGTGAGCGCTTTATCCACCCTAGGGGGTGTCTCCCAATGTGACCTATCCTCTGGCGGGAAAGGGAACGCCATTAGTAACTTCTTAGAGATTACCAATCTTTTATCAGGGAAAGCCCACGCTTCTTCACACACTTCATTTAATTCTTCTGATGGGGGAAAAACTACGGGTAGTTTTTTCTCCTCAAACATAATACCCTTTTTAGTGGTACCTGGGTTTATATCAGAAATTTGTAACACCTCTTTCATTGCTTCAATCATGCGGCCTTAGTGGACATTAGACTAGACTCATCGTCGTCGACACTGGTGTCAGTATCCGTGTCGACATCCGCGTCTGCCATCTGAGGCAGCGGGCGTTTTAGAGCCCCCGATGGCCTTTGAGACGCCTGGACAGGCACGAGCTGAGAAGCCGGCTGTCCCGCATTTGGCATGTCGTCAAATTTTTTGTGTAAGGAGTCGACACGTGCACGCAATTCCTTCCATAAGTCCATCCACTCAGGTGTCTGCCCCGCAGGGGGTGACATCCCTTCTATAGGCATCTGCTCCGCCTCCACATCATTATCCTCATCAAACATGTCGACACAGCCGTACCGACACACCGCACACACACAGGGAGTGCTCTAACAGAGGACAGGACCCACAAAAGCCCTTTGGGGAGACAGAGTGAGAGTATGCCAGCACACACCAGAGCGCTATATAATGCAGGGACTAACTGAATTATGTCCCCTATAGCTGCTGTTATATATACTGCGCCTAAATTTAGTGCCCCCCCTCTCTTTTTTACCCTTTTCTGTAGTGTAGACTGCAGGGGAGAGCCAGGGAGCTTCCTTCCAGCGGAGCTGTGAGGGAGAAATGGCGCCAGTGTGCTAAAGGAGATAGCTCCGCCCCTTTTTCGCTGACTATTCTCCCGCTTTTTTATGGATTCTGGCAGGGGTAATTATCACATATATAGCCTCTGGGGCTATATATTGTGGTATTTTTGCCAGCCAAGGTGTTTTTATTGCTGCTCAGGGCGCCCCCCCCTAGCGCCCTGCACCCTCAGTGACCGGAGTGTGAAGTGTGTATGAGGAGCAATGGCGCACAGCTGCAGTGCTGTGCGCTACCTTGGTGAAGACTGATGTCTTCTGCCGCCGATTTTCCGGACCTCTTCTTGCTTCTGGCTCTGTAAGGGGGACGGCGGCGCGGCTCCGGGACCGAACACCAAGGCCAGTTCCATGCGGTCGATCCCTCTGGAGCTAATGGTGTCCAGTAGCCTAAGAAGCCCAAGCTAGCTGCAAGCAGGTAGGTTCGCTTCTTCTCCCCTTAGTCCCTCGCTGCAGTGAGCCTGTTGCCAGCAGGTCTCACTGTAAAATAAAAAACCTAATTATATACTTTCTTTTTAGAAGCTCAGGAGAGCCCCTAGTGTGCATCCAACCTCGGCCGGGCACAAAATCTAACTGAGGCTTGGAGGAGGGTCATAGTGGGAGGAGCCAGTGCACACCAGGTGACCTAAAAGCTTTCTTTTGTTATGCCCAGTCTCCTGCGGAGCCGCTATTCCCCATGGTCCTTTCGGAGTTCCCAGCATCCACTAGGACGTCAGAGAAAAATTTCTAGTTACGCCACTGCATTTGGTTTACTTGTTGATTAAGCTACCACTTGTTATAATTAATAAATTGTTTTATAATTCATTAACAGTTCATGTGCAAGGGTCAAATGTCTGCCGTCCTCCTCTTAACCTAGGGGCAGGGCCGGTTCTTGCCCTTGCGGCGCCCCGGGCAAAAGTTAGGGGCGTGGCTTAACATGGGGGCGTGGTCAGTCACGCCCCCCATTTGTAGCGCCGCTGAAAAAAAAAAGTAAAAAAAAAAAGTATACTTACTGTACCCCGCTCCTGTTTCCAGACCCTGCAGACCGGCGCCGCTCTTCTCCTCGGATCTATGGGAGAGACGTCAGTCATGACGTCTCTCCCATAGCACAGCATAAGCGCTAGAGGTCAATTATGACCCCTAGCGTCTATGCCACAATGCTGTGCGGTGCGCGATGACGTCATCGCGCACCGCACACCAAAGGACCTCTCCATGAAGGGAAACTAGACGCTTAGCGTCTGATTCCCTTCAGAGCGGGGGAGGACCAGCGCCACGAAGGGAAACCAGACGCATAGCGTCTGGTTCCCTTCTCACAGCGGGAGGGGGGGCACAGCGGGGGGACACTGCTGGGGCGCACACTGACAGTGGAGGATCTTGCCATGGTGCGGCGCCCTCCGGATGGCGCCGGCGCCCTCCGGAAGGCGGCGCCCCGGGCAAAAGTCCTGCTTGCCCGTGGCAAGATCGCCACTGCCTAGGGGTGGGCAAAATACGGCCCGCGGGCCGGATGCGGCCCGCAAACCGATCCTGTCCGGCCCACTGCCTCCCACCAGCGAGCAATGACAAGCGGCCCGAACGGCTGAGCTGCTTGTCATTGCTCTGAGCTGCAGTACCTCCAAGCTGCCGGCGGCGCCTCTCTCCCCTGCTGCTGCGTTGTAGCAGCCTCCTCCCTCCTCCAGAGTCCCCAGTGACAACGGCTGGGTTCAGCCGAAAAGGGGCGGAGCTACGTGCGAGGAGGGGGCGGGGCTACACAGGACCTCAGGGGGCAGAGCTACACTGGACAAGAGCCAGACTTGTACAGAATAGATCCATCCTTCCTGCCACTGCCAGCCAGCCAGATCAGTAAAGTTAATGGGAAAAGTGAGAGAAAGAAAGGGGTGTGTGTGTGTGTGATAGTGTGCGTATATTTGTGTGTGCGGGCAGTGGTGTCAGTCTGTTTTTAGGTTTGGGGGAGAGATCTTTAGCTCTCGCTGTAGTGACCAGTGATCGCAAAAACGCGCTATGGCGCGTTTTTTACCCGTTTTTGATGACATGGGACTCCAGTTTACAAAGTGGGCGGGTCCCCGGGGACGCGCTCCTCATTCCGCCAATCTGTAAGGGGGATTTGTTTAACTGACATGCAGGCCTCGTGCTGCATGATATAAAGAGGAGGTGGGGCCAGTTTCCCCTCCTCTTTGGCGCCAGGATGCTTGCGGAGGCCGGGTGACTCGGTGTCCGTAAGTTTAAGTTTATAGTGCGTATAGGGGACGGGGGTTGCCACAGGGACTCTTTTGAGGTGCTGGCAATTATGTGCAGGGATCGGAGTTCGTGATCTAGTGGGTAAAGCTGGACAAAATGCCTGGGGCTTCCCGCGGTGCCGTCTGAGGCAGTGGCCGCGCTACCGCTCTTGCCTTTGATGTGTTCTCTCAAAGCAAGAGCGGTAGCACGGCTACTGCGCGTATTTTACCCGGTTTTGAGTTCAGGGGACTCACTTCTCTAAAATGGGAGGGTCCCTGGGGACGCGGTCCGCTGCGGCCAATTACAATCATGTTAAATGAGTGATTCCACTGTGGGGGGAGGAGGGGAGTAACACGGAGGCGCCGATTCGTCACTTTTGGACGCGGCAGACTGAGCGCTGCTGTTGTTGGATACCTTCGCTTTGGCGCCCTCGGATCGTTCCCGCACTCGTGTACTGAGCGGGCCGCCTCTAAAATGGTCAGTGTCCCCGCCGCTACGATCAGCAGAACTAAGCGCTGGACGGTGTGTACAGTGTATATCTCACACCATATCCCGGTCTCTGCGCTGCCGTGTACTGACCACTTGCTGCCCGCTGTATTTGTGCCTGCATATGGGCTCACGCTGTGCCAGGGTGTAAGTGGAGGGGGCCAGTTACATGCATGTGTGCCCGCGATTGTAAGGGGAGAGAGTCAATGTGTGCCCAGGGTATAAGAGGTGGAGGATTATGAGATGAGCAGCTGCTGTGTGTGTGTGTGTCTGGGGTATGAGGTGTGTGTGTGTCTGGGGTATGAGGTGTGTGTGTGTCTGGGGTATGAGGTGTGTGTGTCTGGGGTATGAGGTGGGCAGCTTCTGTGTGTGTGTCCAGGGTATGAGGTGGGCAGATGCTGTGTGTGTGTGTGTGTGTGTGTGTGTCCGGGGTATAAGGTGGGCAGATGCTGTGTGTGCGTCCGGGGTATAAGGTGGACAGACGCTGTGTGTGTGTGTGTGCGTCCGGGGTATAAGGTGGTCAGATGCTGTGTGTGTGTGCGTCCGGGGTATAAGGTGGGCAGATGCTGTGTGTGTGTGCGTCCGGGGTATAAGGTGGGCAGATGCTGTGTGTGTGCGCGTCCGGGGTATAAGGTGGGCAGATGCTGTGTGTGTGTGTGCGTCCGGGGTATAAGGTGGGCAGATGCTGTGTGTGCGTCCGGGGTATAAGGTGGACAGACGCTGTGTGTGTGTGTGTGCGTCCGGGGTATAAGGTGGTCAGATGCTGTGTGTGTGTGTGTCCGGGGTATAAGGTGGACAGACGCTGTGTGTGTGTGTGTGCGTCCGGGGTATAAGGTGGTCAGATGCTGTGTGTGCGTCCGGGGTATAAGGTGGGCAGATGCTGTGTGTGCGTCCGGGGTATAAGGTGGGCAGATGCTGTGTGTGCGTCCGGGGTATAAGGTGGGCAGATGCTGTGTGTGCGTCCGGGGTATAAGGTGAACAGATGCTGTGTGTGTGTGCGTCCGGGGTATAAGGTGGGCAGATGCTGTGTGTGCGTCCGGGGTATAAGGTGAACAGATGCTGTGTGTGTGTGCGCGTCCGGAGTATAAGGTAGGCAGATGCTGTGTGTGCGTCCGGGGTATAAGGTGGGCAGATGCTGTGTGTGCGTCCGGGGTATAAGGTGGACAGACGCTGTGTGTGTGTGCGTCCGGGGTATAAGGTGGTCAGATGCTGTGTGTGCGTGTGTGTGCGTCCGGGGTATAAGGTGGGCAGATGCTGTGTGTGCGTCCGGGGTATAAGGTGGGCAGATGCTGTGTGTGCGTCCGGGGTATAAGGTGGGCAGATGCTGTGTGTGCGTCCGGGGTATAAGGTGAACAGATGCTGTGTGTGTGTGCGCCCGGGGTATAAGGTGGGCAGATGCTGTGTGTGCGTCCGGGGTATAAGGTGAACAGATGCTGTGTGTGTGTGTGCGCGTCCGGAGTACAAGGTGGGCAGATGCTGTGTGTGCGTCCGGGGTATAAGGTGGGCAGATGCTGCGTGTGCGTCCGGGGTATAAGGTGGGCAGATGCTGTGTGTGTGTGTGGTGGGTAGCTGCTGTGTGTGTGCCTGGGGTATGATGCACTGTGTCTCGGCGCTCTACCTGGTGCAACGTGTCTCGGCGCTCTATCTGATGCAATGTGTCTCGGCGCTCTATCTGGTGCAATGTGTCTCGGCGCTCTACCTGGTGCAATGTGTCTCGGCGCTCTATCTGGTGCAATGTGTCTCGGCGCTCTACCTGGTGCAATGTGTCTCGGCGCTCTACCTGGTGCAATGTGTCTCGGCGCTCTATCTGGTGCAATGTGTCTCGGCGCTCTATCTGGTGCAATGTGTCTCGGCGCTCTATCTGGTGCAATGTGTCTCGGCGCTCTACCTGGTGCAATGTGTCTCGGCGCTCTACCTGGCGCAATGTGTATAACTTGCTCTGCCTGGCGCAATGTGTATAACTTGCTCTGCCTGGCGCATTGTGTATAACTTGCTCTGCCTGGCACAATGTGTGTAACGTGCTCTGCCTGGCACAATGTGTAACGTGTTCTACCTGGTGCAATGTATATAACGTGCTCTACCTGGTGCAATGTATATAACGTGCTCTACTGGGTGCAATGTGTATAATAATGCACTCTAACGTGCACAATGTGTATAAAGTGCTCTACCTGGCGTAATGTGTATAACGGGCTCTGCCTGGCGCAATGTGTATAAAGGGCTCTACCTGGTGCAATGTGTATAATGTGCTCTACTTGGAGCAAAGTGTATAGCGAGCTCTACCTGGTGCAATATGTATAACGTGCTCTACCTGGCGCAGTGTGTATAGGAGGTTCTACCTGGTGCAATCTGTATAAGCGGCACTACTGTGATGTAATGTGAATTTGCACTATTATGTGGTCACGCCCCTTCCCCATGAAGCTACGCCCCTCAAATTTTGCGGCGCGCCTTCGGCGCGCACTGCCTGTGCTTTACGATCTGGTAAGGTGGAGCACCAATTCACTTTCTGCCTAAGGGCACCAAAATGTCTAGATACAGCTCTGGTGCAGGGTGTCCTGCATGCTACATAGCCCAGCAGCATTGTCACCCCATCCCCCCACCTTGCAACACTTTTGTAGTGTCCAAATAAGATTAAGATTAATAAGAACCTTCATTTCGATGGGACCCAGAAAAGGACCGGTAGGACCCCAATTTTTGAAAGTGAGGGGTCCCTGGGACCCACTTTTTTTGGGGATTAGCGCGATCACTGTGTACCCCCCCGTGTTCTGTCACTGTGTCACACCCCCCGTGTTCTGTCACCGTGTCACCCCCACCGTGTTCTGTCACCGTGTCACAGCCCCCGTGTTCTGTCACCGTGTCACAGCCCCCGTGTTCTGTCACCGTGTCACAGCCCCCGTGTTCTGTCACCGTGTCACCCCCCCCGTGTTCTGTCACCGTGTCACCCCCACAGTGTTCTGTCACCGTGTCACACACCCCGTGTTCTGTCACCGTGTCACCTTTCCCCAGGGGCCATAAGACACTGGATAATTTGCTTGCTGCACAATAATTATCCTAAATAAAATGTTAATGTGTAAAAGGGGGCTCTACCTGCTGTAATGTGTAAAAGGGGCTCTACCTTTCATACTGTGTAAAAGGGGCTCTATCTGGTGTAATGTGTGTAAGTGGCGCTGTGTGGCGCAATTTGAATAATGGAGACTATTGTGCAGCCTAATATGAATCTGTATTATTTTTTGCCCACACCCCTTCCACATGAAGCACGTCCCTATATGTTTGGCAAGTGGGGGGAGCTGCTATTTTGTATGTGGCCCTCGGATACTGACAGGAAATGTCAAGTGGCCCCTCAGCTGAAATAATTGCCCACCCCTGTCTTAACCCCTTCAGTGGTTTGCCCGGAAATCTTCCGGGCTAGCCAGTGCTGACAGCGCTGGCAACCCCAGAAGATTTCCAGGCATATTACTGACAGATTCCCCAGGGACAGCTGTGCAGCGTGCACGGCGCCTGGGAATCAGTAAACTCCATTATGGAGTTTAGCCTGACCCCATGACTCCTATTGGCCGGGGGGCGGGCTTAGCAGTAAAATGGCTTATGCTGATTCAGCGCTGGGGCTGGTGATGCCCACGGGCGATCGTCAGGCGATTACCTCGCCCTGCCCCATCAGTCATCCCCACCTGCACCTTCCACCCCGCTCCCACTTCAATTTAAAAACACCCCTCCAACGGTGTTTTTATGATTCTGAATTCAGCATAAAACAGTAGTATATTGCATTGTACATCATGGTACACTAGTGACACCTAGTGGTGTTTTCAGTGAAAATATCTCTACCTCTCCAGAAGAGCATAAATTGTCATAAAGTTCATTCACCCACATTTGGAGACTATAGAACAGAGATGGTTTGTAAAACTAAGTCCCAAATGAAAAGCTGCTGAGCTTCCAAGCACTTTGAAATAAATAAAATCTTATCAGAGATGTAAAGCCCTATAGCCAGAGCTATCCTTAACAGAAGTGTTTCCAAGATTTAAGAATACATCTAAAAAGAGTGTTATTAGCGGAATATAAAATATAGTTCTACTTTCACTTTTTTCCCAAACAAATTTCCTCTATAATTTTTTTAAATTGTGCCAGTTACAGGGCATTTTTTTAATAAATCATAATTGTTGGCAACATTCTAGCTCATTCCCCTATGTTCCCCTAGGTTTCATCATGAACATTCAGCTCCTAACATTAATACATGTGTAATCAATCTATTCTCTGATATCAATTGTACCATCTTCGCCATGAAGCTTATCGGCAGAGTAGCCTGGGATTTCTAAACTGTACAGAACATACAGTTTTCCTACAGTCACTGATACTACATTATATTATAACTTGTTTTGTTGATATTATTGCTACAGTTCATCAACAGCAATAGGTTACTGTTCAACTTTTGCCCCTGTTATAATGTAGTGATTTATATTAACCTGTGGTTATTCATATCAATTATTTTCCATGTTATACGTACACACCTTAGGGTTGAATGCTAACTTCTCGCAATGATGTTCTGCCAAGAGATCTGACACACCTCATTAGAGAGCAGCTTACCCAAGCACATTACTCAAACTCCGTTCTACTTACACAGGTCATCTAATTTTCATATGTCAGTTATTCCCTAATTAGATAATCAGCTCACAGAAGACACATTCCTTTTAAGCGTTATTAAGAGAACATACACATCTACCAACATATATTAAAAACATGCATTTGATGATCCAGGTACGCTATGTAACTTTTGAGGACACGTTCTGGTTATGGGTATCATTTATTTTTAACAAAACCAATTTATAAAAACAAAAACCTAAAGCTTTCTAACACTATAGGTTTTTAACTGATTGTAGGAGTTCATCATATTGGTGCAGGCAGCTAATAGGGCTTATTCAGAGTTGGGAGCACAGTTAAAAAAACAAAAACAACATGTTGCAATTTCTGCATGCAGGGTAGATACTGGCTGTTTTTGCATGCAGGCCAGCTTTATTTTTACACTACAATCTATATTCAAGTTTGGACACGCCCCTCACAACTAATCTCTCTGCACATGTTATGGTGCCCATACACTTGTGCGATGCCCTGCGACGCGACATCGCGGGGCATCGCACCGGCAGTTCAGGTGCAATGAAATCGCACCTGAACTGCCAAAGTGATTACCATGCGATTGGTCGCATGGTAATCACGTAATGGGCACGTCATCGCCGAGTGGGAGCTGCCTCCGTCCGCTCCCGGCGGGTGCCCATCGCGCATCGCAGTGCGATATATATCATGTGTTTTTAAAACACATGCGATCGCACTGCGATTCGATAAATATTAAGTGCAGCACATACTATCTTGAGACGCAAGATTCGACCGGCGTGCCCACGCATCGCAAGGTACCTAAAATGTGCATACAATCCTTCGATTTCTCTCACAGATGCGGTCGAAATTAAAGGTTAGCACCGATTATCTCAAGTGTATGGGCTACATCTGCCCCGGGTGGTATTCATGTGACCGCCGGTCAGCTGACCGACAGTCACATGACCTCCTCCGTGAGCCCGACGGCTCACTATCCCGATGGTCGGCATGCCGACCAACAGGGACTATTTCCACTCGTGGGTGTCCACGACACCCATAGAGTGGGAATAGAACCCGTGGCGACCGCAGGTCGCCACCGAGCCCGCAGCGTGGCGAGCGCAGCGAACCCGCAAGGGGCTTGCTGCACTCGCCCCTCTCCGCCGGGATCCCGGCGTCGGTATGCTGCCGGGATCCCGGCGTCGGTAAGGTGACCGGCGGTCAGGAGACCGCCGGTCACCAGTACTACACCCATCTGCCCCACCTGCAGTGCAGCATGGTTTTACCAAAATGCACAGCTACTTGGTATTTTTTGCTTTGTTTCTACTCAGAATCAGCCCTCCTGTGTCTAAATCCTTTGTATTACCTTATGTGAAAACATACACACAACCAGAAAGATAAACAAGATTTATTTTATTAAAAAAAAAAAAAAAAAAGTGTAATTACATATACAAAAAAATAACATCTCTCATTGAGGTTTGTAAAATTTGCTTTGAACAAAGACCCGCGGCACACAGAGGCCTTCCTTCTTATTCACTGTCTCCCGCTGCACGTACACATTAGAGACTTCCTTGTACCCCGCTGTGGTGAAGAGAAGCTGCAAATGTTCTGAAATAACGGAAATAATAAGATTTTACTTACCGATAAATCTATTTCTCGTAGTCCGTAGTGGATGCTGGGGACTCCGTCAGGACCATGGGGATCAGCGGCTCCGCAGGAGACAGGGCACAAAACTAAAGCTTTAGGATCAGGTGGTGTGTACTGGCTCCTCCCCCTATGACCCTCCTCCAAGCCTCAGTTAGGATACTGTGCCCGGACGAGCGTACACAATAAGGAAGGATATCGAATCCCGGGTAAGACTCATACCAGCCACACCAATCACACCGTATAACTTGTGATCTAAACCCAGTTAACAGTATGACAAACGTAGGAGCCTCTGAACAGACGGCTCACAACAATAACAACCCGATTTTTTTGTAACAATAACTATGTACAAGTATTGCAGACAATCCGCACTTGGGATGGGCGCCCAGCATCCACTACGGACTACGAGAAATAGATTTATCGGTAAGTAAAATCTTACTTTCTCTGACGTCCTAAGTGGATGCTGGGGACTCCGTCAGGACCATGGGGATTATACCAAAGCTCCCAAACGGGCGGGAGAGTGCGGATGACTCTGCAGCACCGAGTGAGAGAACTCCAGGTCCTCCTCAGCCAGGGTATCAAATTTGTAGAATTTTACAAACGTATTTGCTCCTGACCAAGTAGCAGCTCGGCAAAGTTGTAAAGCCGAGACCCCTCGGGCAGTCGCCCAAGATGAGCCCACCTTCCTTGTGGAATGGGCATTTATATATTTTGGCTGTGGCAGTCCTGCCACAGAATGTGCAAGCTGAATTGTACTACACATTCAACTAGCAATCGTCTGCTTAGAAGCAAGAGCACCCAGTTTTTTGGGTGCATACAGGATAACAGCAAGTCAGTTTTCCTGACTCCAGCCGTCCTGGAAATCTATATTTTCAGGGCCCTGACAACATCTAGCAACTTGGAGTCCTCCAAGTCTCTAATAGCCGCAGGTACCACAATAAGCTGGTTCAGATGAAACGCTGACACCAACTTAGGGAGAAACTGGGGACGAGTCCGCAGCTCTGCCCTGTCCGAATGGACAATCAGATATGGGCTTTTGTGAGACAAAGCCGCCAATTCTGACACTCGCCTGGCCGAGGCCAGGGCCAACATCATGGTCACTTTCCATGTGAGATATTTCAAATCCACAGATTTGAGCGGTTTAAACCAACGTGATTTGAGGAATCCCAGGACTACGTTGAGATCCCACAGTGCCACTGGAGGCACAAAAGGGGGTTGTATATGCAGTACTCCCTTGTCAAATTTCTGGACTTCAGGAACTGAAGCCAATTCTTTCTGGAAGAAAATCGACAGGGCCGAAATTTGAACCTTAATGGACCCCAATTTGAGGCCCATAGACACTCCTGTTTGCAGGAAATGCAGGAATCGACCGAGTTGAAATTTCTTCGTGGGGCCTTCCTGGCCTCACACCACGCAACATATTTTCGCCACATGTGGTGATAATGTTGTGCGGTCACCTCCTTCCTGGCTTTGACCAGGGTAGGAATGACCTCTTCCGGAATGCCTTTTTCCCTTAGGATCCGGCGTTCAACCGCCATGCCGTCAAACGCAGCCGCGGTAAGTCTTGGAACAGACATGGTACTTGCTGAAACAAGTCCCTTCTTATCGGCAGAGGCCCTGAGTCCTCTGTGAGCATCTCTTGAAGTTCCGGGTACCAAGTCCTTCTTGGCCCATCCGGAGCCACGATTATAGTTCTTACTCCTCTACGTCTTATAATTCTCAGTACCTTTGGTATGAGAAGCAGAGGAGGGAACACATACACCGACTGGTACACCCCTGGTGTTACCAGAACGTCCACAGCTATTGCCTGAGGGTCTCTTGACCTGGCGCAATACCTGTCCAGTTTGTTCAGGCGGGACGCCATCATGTCCACCTTTGGTCTTTCCCAACGGTGCACAATCATGTGGAAAAAACTTCTCGATGAAGTCCCCACTCTCCCGGGTGGAGGTCGTGCAGAGGAAGTCTGCTTCCCAGTTGTCCACTCCCGGAATGAAAACTGCTGACAGTGCTATCACATGATTTTCCGCCCAGCGAAGAATCCTTGCAGTTTCTGCCATTGTCCTCCTGCTTCTTGTGCCGCCCTGTCTGTTTACGTGGGCGACTGCCGTGATGTTGTCCCACTGGATCAATACCGGCTGACCTTGAAGCAGAGGTCTTGCTAAGCTTAGAGCATTGTAAATTGCTCTTAGCTCCAGTATATTTATGCGGAGAGAAGTCCCCAGACTTGATCACACTCCCTGGAAATTTTTTCCCTGTGTGACTGCTCCCCAGCCTTTCAAGCTGGAATCCGTGGTCACCAGGACCCAGTCCTGAATGCATAACTGTGGCACTTTAGTAGATGAGCACTCTGCAGCCACCACAGAAGAGACACCCTTGTCCTTGGAGACAGGGTTATCCGCTGATGCATCTGAAGATGCGATCCGGACCATTTGTCCAGCAGATCCCACTGAAAAGTTCTTGCGTGAAATCTGCCGAATGGAATCGCTTCGTAAGAAGCCACCATTTTTCCCAGGACCTTTGTGCAATGATGCACTGACACTTTTCCTGGTTTTTGGAGGTTCCTGACTAGCTCGGATAACTCCCTGGCTTTCTCCTCCGGGAGAAACACCTTTTTCTGGACTGTCCAGAATCATCCCTAGGGACAGCAGACGTGTCGTCGGAGACAGCTGCGATTTTGGAATATTTAGAATCCACCCGTGCTGTCGTAGAACTACTTGAGATAGTGCTACTCAGACCTCCAACTGTTCTCTGGACCTTGCCCTTATCAGGAGATCGTCCAAGTAAGGGATAATTAAGACGCCTTTTCTTTGAAGAAGAATCATCATTTCGGCCATTACCTTGGTAAAGACCCGGGGTGCCGTGGACAATCCAAACGGCAGCGTCTGAAACTGATAGTGACAGTTTTGTACCACGAACCTGAGGTACCCTTTGTGAGAAGGGCAAATTTGGACATGGAGGTAAGCATCCTTGATGTCCAGGGACACCATATAGTCCCCTTCTTCCTGGTTCGCTATCACTGCTCTGCGTGACTCCATTTAGAATAGGTCTCACCTAGCCGTCTGGCTTCAGTACCACAATATAGTGTGGAATAATACCCCTTTACTTGTTGTAGGAGGGGTACTTTGATTATCACCTGCTGGGAATACAGCTTGTGAATTGTTTCCAATACTGCCTCCCTGTCGGAGGTAGACGTTGGTAAAGCAAACTTCAGGAACCTGCGAGGGGGAGACGTCTCAAATTTCCAATCTGTACCCCTGGGATACTACTTGTAGGATCCAGGGGTCCACTTGCGAGTGAGCCCACTGCGTGCTGAAACTCTTGAGACGACCCCCCACCGCACCTGTTTGTACGGCCCCAGCGTCATGCTGAGGACTTGGCAGAAGCGGTGGAAGGCTTCTGTTCCTGGGAATGGGCTGCCTGCTGCAGTCTTCTTCCCTTACCTCTATCCCTGGGCAGATATTATGGGGACGAAAGGACTGAGGCTGAAAAGACTATGTCTTTTTCTGCTGAGATGTGACTTGGGGTAAAAAAGGTGGATTTTCTAGCTGTTGCCGTGGCCACCAGGTCCGATGGACCGACCCCAAATAACTCCTCCCCTTTATACGGCAATACTTCCATGTGCCGTTTGGAATCTGCATCACCTGACCACTGTCGTGTCCATAAACATCGTCTGGCAGATATGGACATCGCACTTACTCTTGATGCCAGAGTTTCGCATATATAGAAATGCATCTTTTAAATGCTCTATAGCATAGGTCTTCAACCTGTGGCCCTCCAGCTGCTGCGGAACTACACATCCCAGCATGCCCTGCCTCAGTTTTACCATGCCTTAATAGCAAAACTGTGGCAGGGCATGGTGGGATGTGTAGTTCCGCAGCAGCTGGAGGGCCACAGGTTGAAGACCCATGCTCTATAGTCAATAAAATACTGTCCCTGTCAAGGGTATCAATATTTCCAGTCAGGGAATCCGACCAAGCCACCCCAGCGCTGCCCATCCAGGCTGAGGCGATCGCTGGTCGCAGTATAACACCAGTATGTGTGTATATACTTTTTAGGATATTTTCCAACCTCCTATCAGTTGGCTCCTTGAGGGCGTCCGTATCTGGAGACGGTAACGCCACTTGTTTTTATAAGCGTGTGAGCGCCTTATCCACCCTAAGGTGTGTTTCCCAACGCGCCATAACTTCTGGCGGGAAAGGGTATACCGCCAATAATTTTCTATCGGGGGAAACCCACGCATCATCACACACTTCATTTAATTTATCTGATTCAGGAAAAACCACATGTAGTTTTTTCACACTCCACATAATACCCTTTTTTGTGGTACTTGTAGTATCAGAAATATGTAACATCTCCTTCATTGCCCTTAACAAGTAACGTGTGGCCCTAAAGGAAAATACGTTTGTTTCTTCACCGTCGACACTGGAGTCAGTGTCCGTGTCTGTGTCGACCGACTGAGGTAAAAGGACGTTTTAACGCCCCTGACGGTGTTTTAGACGCCTGGACAGGTACTAATTGGTTTGCCGGCCGTCTCATGTCGTCAACCGACCTTGCAGCGTGTTGACATTATCACGTAATTCCTTAAATAAGCCATCCATTCCGGTGTCGACTCCCTAGAGTGACATCACCATTACCGGCAATTGCTCCGCCTCCTCACCAACATCGTCCTCATACATGTCGACACACAAGTACCGACACACAGCACACACACAGGGAATGCTCTGATAGAGGACAGGACCCCACTAGCCCTTTGGGGAGACAGAGGGAGAGTTTGCCAGCACACACCAAAAACGCTATATTATACAGGGACAACCTTTATATAAGTGTTTTTCCCTTATAGCATTTTAATATATATATACATATCGCCAAATAAGTGCCCCCCCTCTCTGTTTTAACCCTGTTTCTGTAGTGCAGTGCAGGGGAGAGCCTGGGAGCCTTCCCACCAGCATTTCTGTGAGGGAAAATGGCGCTGTGTGCTGAGGAGAATAGGCCCCGCCCCCTTTTCGGCGGGCTTCTTCTCCCGTTTTTCTGAGACCTGGCAGGGGTTAAATACATCCATATAGCCTCCAGGGGCTATATGTGATGTATTTTTAGCCAGAATAAGGTATTATACATTGCTGCCCAGGGCGCCCCCAGCAACGCCCTGCACCCTCCGTGACCGTTGGTGTGAAGTGTGTGACAACAATGGCGCACAGCTGCAGTGCTGTGCGCTACCTTCATGAAGACTGAAGAGCCTTCTGCCGCCTGTTTCCGGACCTTCAATCTTCAGCATCTGTAAGGGGGGTCGGCGGCGCGGCTCCGGGACGAACCCCAGGGTGAGACCCGTGTTCCGACTCCCTCTGGAGCTAATGGTGTCCAGTAGCCTAAGAAGCCAATCCATCCTGCACGCAGGTGAGTTGAACTTCTCTCCCCTAAGTCCCTCGATGCAGTGAGCCTGTTGCCAGCAGGACTCACTGAAAATAAGAAACCTAAAAACTTTTTCTAAGCAGCTCCTTAAGAGAGCCACCTAGATTGCACCCTGCTCGGACGGGCACAAAAACCTAACTGAGGCTTGGAGGAGGGTCATAGGGGGAGGAGCCAGTACACACCACCTGATCCTAAAGCTTTAGTTTTGTGCCCTGTCTCCTGCGGAGCCGCTGATCCCCATGGTCCTGACGGAGTCCCCAGCATCCACTTAGGACGTCAGAGAAAAGAACCTTACTAAAGCCTGTTTGGGAAGCATTTTCCTTCAGTATTTAAACGTTAAAGACACTTATAGTGATAACTTCCAAAGCAGGTGACTTTATATCATTTTGTGTAAAGCTTATATAGTTATTTTCCACACATAAGGCCTGATACAGAGTTGAACGTACACCTATTTGCACAGCGTATATCGTATTTTTTTTGTACTGTGTACTCTTCGGAACCAGGCGTAACAGGGTGTTCTAATGTAGGGAAACATCAGTCAGGACATGCAAACAGAACTGCGTCCTATACAAAGTAAGACAGAAAAGTAAATACTCCTGGCGTAACATTGGCTCCAAGGGCAACCTAATGATGAGGACATGTATCAGACCAAGCATTTGGATATAGGGTGGGTGCACGTATTTGTACAACTCTGCTGATTTGCATTCAGTTTAGCACATTGGCCCTCATTCCGAGTTGTTCGCTCGCAAGCTGCTTTTAGCAGCATTGCACACGCTAAGCCGCCGCCTACTGGGAGTGAATCTTAGCATAGTAAAATTACGAACGAAAGATTAGCAGAATTGCGAATAGACACTTCTTAGCAGTTTCTGAGTAGCTCCAGACTTACTCTTCCAGTGCGATCAGTTCAGTCAGTTTCGTTCCTGGTTTGACGTCACAAACACTCCCAGCGTTCGCCCAGACACTCCCCCATTTCTTCAGACACTGCCGCGTTTTTCCCAGAAACGGCAGCGTTTTTTCACACACACCCATAAAACGGCCAGTTTCCGCCCAGAAACACCCACTTCCTGTCAATCACATTACGATCACCAGAACGAAGAAAAAACCTCGTAATGGCGTGAGTAAAATTCCTAACTGCATAGCAAATTTACTTGGCGCAGTCGCAGTGCGAACATTGCGCATGCGCAATTAGCGGAAAATCGCTGCGATGCGAAGAAAATTACCGAGCGAACAACTCGGAATGACCACCATTGTGTATCTCAGAAAAGCAGCATCTAATTATGGGGGAGATGTATCAAACCGTTTAAAGATGGTGCTTCTCCCTATCAGCTTCTCCCTTTTATTTTATAAAATGTATCTGATAAATGCTCACTAGAAGCCAGAGCCGGTCCTAGGCATAGGCAAATTGGGCAAATGCCTAGGGGCACAAGCAGCCTATGCTGATTAAAATGATATGCAGCATGCCTATATTCTGAGTGTGACTGCAGCTGTATCTGCATATGAAATGCTACGTTACAGTTTATTCCTGAAAATCACTGTAACATAGCACTTTGTAAGCAGACACAGCCACGGTCGCACACAGAATATAGGCATGCTGCGTATCATTTTAATCAGCAAAAGCTGCTTGTGTATCCTAGTCACATAGCAATGCAAATAAGGTGCACTGTGGACATAAAAAAGGCACCCAACGTTAGCAGAGCTGCCAGCTGACTCACGCCAGGCATCTCCTGCTCCATGGCGTATTGAGGCAAGATGTATGAGGACACATCTGAATCAAAGCAGAGGCAGAGGTCACAGTGTTAGTGCTGTGTGCGGGTGGGTTGGTTGTGCAATAGTGTTCTGCATATGTGTAAGGGGCATTATGTGTGTCATGCATAAACGCATTAATAATGTGCAGCATATTGTATGTGTAAGGAGCACTATGTGTGTCATGTGTATAAATGCATTAATAATGTGTTGCATATGCGTAAGGCGCATTATGTTTATAAGGACATTTATAATGTGTGTCATATGTGTAAGGGGAATTACTGTGTGGTATTATGTGTATAAGGTGCTCTACCGTGTGGCGTTTCATATAAAAAGGGCACTACTGTGTGGTCTAATGTGAATAAAGAACAATATGGTGTGGTATAATGTGAATATAGTAGCACTACTGTCTTGTGTAATTTGAACTGGGGGTACTTTTGTGTGGTTATTCCCCTTCCCAGCAAGAACACGCCCCTTTTAGGGCTACGTGCCATATGTGAGCACTGTTTCTATTTAAAATATAGAGGGTAGGAGCACCAAAATGAGGACTGCTATTGATGAGGGGTGATGTTGCTGAGAAAGGGGTGCAGGGTCAGAGGCGGAACTAGCCTCAGTGCTAGGGGGCGCCAGCCAATATCTTGCCTAGGGCATCATATTGGTTAGTGCCGGCCCTGCTAGAAGCGGACAGTTGCTTGACAACCTTTTCACTCTTTAGAAGGTTTGACACATCTCTCCCGAAGTATACTAGGTAGATACCTGTCCTACAGGTTCTTGCTTGCATGCATATAGAACATGTATTAAGCCTTTCCCATAAACACCTCAGCAGTGCATCATGCATGGTTATTCAGTTAGAAGAATGCTCTCCTTCCTGTTGCTACACTGGCAGTTGAGAAATTTGGGCGTTGCATACAGTATATGCTAACTGTAATGCCCAGCAAGACAGAAGAACATGTGCACCCTATCAAGAAACATGCTGGTACATAAAACGTATGCCCACATTACAATTTATTTAGCGACGGCTAACCACCAGCATCAGAGAGAAGTGCCACTGCCACAGAGAACATAAGAAAATGAATAAGGAACAATTTAGAGTCTCACTGTGACACTGGCTGATGGGTGTCACCCCAGCACGAAAGATCTCTGGAGGTAAACATATAATCTATGAAGCAAACTTTCCCAATTATTCTACAGTCTGAAACCAATCTGGCTACCGACCAATGCTTCCCCATTTAACCAGACCAATTCTTTCACAGGATTAGTTTTGTTTTTAAACTCAGAAGAAAGTGAATACACATGCCTCAATGTCATTCTGACAGCATCGTTAGGCAAAGCAAATTGTGATGAATAAATTAACTGATCATGAAATTTATTTAAAAAACATGTTAAGTATCAGATAAGTGTCAGTAGCATTTCTGCAGCCAGGCACAGTCACTCCTTTCATGCACTTCATCCTACAAAGTGGTATCTTACATCTATTGGCACTTTGAAGTTTTTATAGGTTAGTACAGTGGTTCCCAAACTTTTTGGAATCATGGCGCTCTAGAGCATCAGAATTTTTTTCACGGCACCTCCAGGACAAAAGTTTCTTATTGAGAAATTTAGAAAGAAAATCTTAAATTAAGTAAATTGTGTTTCTATGTCATCCTTAGGTTCCAATGTGTGGTGAGGGACAAGATTTTCTTCTGTTTGACCACATATTTTATGATTGACAGCTACCAGCACTGGTTTTGCCTATTACATTGACCAGAAAATAAGATTTTACTTACCGATAAATCTATTTCTCGTAGTCCGTAGTGGATGCTGGGGACTCCGTCAGGACCATGGGGATATAGCGGCTCCGCAGGAGACAGGGCACAATAATAAAAGCTTTAGGATCAGGTGGTGTGCACTGGCTCCTCCCCCTATGACCCTCCTCCAAGCCTCAGTTAGGATACTGTGCCCGGACGAGCGTGCATAATAAGGAAGGATATTGAATCCCGGGTAAGACTCATACCAGCCACACCAATCACACCGTACAACCTGTGATCTGAACCCAGTTAACAGTATGATAACAACGAAGGAGCCTCTGAAAAGATGGCTCACAACAAGAATAACACGATTTTTGTAACAATAACTATGTACAAGTATTGCAGACAATCCGCACTTGGGATGGGCGCCCAGCATCCACTACGGACTACGAGAAATAGATTTATCGGTAAGTAAAATCTTATTTTCTCTGACGTCCTAGTGGATGCTGGGGACTCCGTCAGGACCATGGGGATTATACCAAAGCTCCCAAACGGGCGGGAGAGTGCGGATGACCCTGCAGCACCGAATGAGAGAACTCCATGTCCTCCTCAGCCAGGGTATCAAATTTGTAGAATTTAGCAAACGTGTTTTCCCCTGACCAAGTAACTGCTCGGCAAAGTTGTAAAGCCGAGACCCCTCGGGCAGTCGCCCAAGATGAGCCCCCTTCCTTTTGGAATGGGCTTTTACCGATTTTGGCTTTGGCAGGCCTGCCACAGAATGTGTAAACTGAATTGTATTACAAATCCAGCGAGCAATCGTCTGCTTAGAAGCAGGAGCACCCATCTTGTTGGGTGCATACAGGCTAAACAGCGAGTCAGATTTTCTGACTCCAGTCTTCCTGGAAACATATTTTTCAGGGCCCTGACAACGTCAAGTAACTTGGAGTCCTCCAAGTCCCTAGTACCCGCAGGTACCACAATAGGTTGGTTCATGTGAAAAACAGAAAACACCTTAAGGAGAAATTGAGGACGAGTCCTCAATTCTGCCCTGTCAGAATGAAAAATTAAGTAAGGGCTTTATATATGATAAAGCCGCCAATTCTGACACACGCCTGGCTGAAGCCAGGGCTAATAGCATCGTCACCTTCCATGTGAGATATTTTAAGTCCACAGTGGTGAGTGGTTCAAACCAATGTGACTTTAGGAAACTCAAAACAACATTGAGATCCCAAGGTGCCACTGGGGCACAAAAGGAGGCTGTATATGCAGTACCCCTTTTACAAACATCTGAAAGTCAGGCACTAAAGCCAGTTCTTTCTGGAAGAAATTCGACAGGGCCGAAATTTGAACCTTAATGGACCCTAATTTTAGGCCCATAGACAGTCCTGTTTTCAGGAAATGTAAGAAACGACCCAGTTGGAATTCCTCTGTAGGGGCCTTCTTGGCCTCACACCACGCAACATATCTTCGCCAAATGCGGTGAAAATGTTTTGCGGTTACATCCTTCCTGTCTTCGACCAGGGTAGGGATGACTTCATCTGGAATGCCCTTTCAGGATCCGGCGTTCAACCGCCATGCCGTCAAACGCGGCCGCGGTAAGTCTTGGAACAGACAAGGCCCCTGCTGGAGCAGGTCCTTTCTTAAAGGTAGAGGCCACGGGTCTTCCGTGAACATCTCTTGAAGTTTCGGGTACCAAGTCCTTCTTGGCCAATCCGGAACCACGAGTATCATTCTTACTCATCTCCCTCTTATGATTCTCAGTACTTTTTGTATGAGAGGCATAGGAGGGAACACATACTCTGACTGGTACATCCACAGTGTTACCAGAGCGTCCACCGCTATTGCCTGAGGGTCCCTTGACCTGGCGCAATATCTAGTTTTTTGTTCAGGCGGGACGCCATCATGTCCACCTTTGGTTTTTCACAACGGTTTACAATCATGCGGAAGACTTCCCGATGAAGTCCCCACTCTCCCGGGTGGAGGTCATGCCTGCTGAGGAAGTCTGCTTCCCAGTTTTCCACTCCCGGAATGAACACTGCTGAGAGTGTTATCACATGATTTTTCGCTCAGCGAAGAATCCTTGCAGTTTCTGCCATTTCCCTCCTGCTTCTTGTGCCGCCCTGTCTGTTTACGTGGGCGACTGCCGTGATGTTGTCCCACTGGATCAATACCGGCTGACCTTGAAGCAGAGGTCTTGCTAAGCTTAGAGCATTGTAAATTGCCCTTAGCTCCAGTATATTTATGTGGAGAGAAGTCTCCAGACTCGATCACACTCTCTGGAAATTTTTTCCTTGTGTGACTGCTCCCCAGCCACTCAGGCTGGCATCCGTGGTCACCAGGACCCAGTCCTGAATGCCGAATCTGCGGCCCTTTCATAGATGAGCACTCTGCAGCCACCGCAGAAGAAACACCCTTGTCCTTGGAGACAGGGTTATCCGCTGATGCATCTGAAGATTTCACAGGATCCTTGTGCAATGATGCACTGATACTTTTCCTGGTTTTAGGAGGTTCCTGACTAGCTCGGATAACTCCCTGGCTTTCTTCTCCGGGAGAAAACATCCTTTTCTGGACTGTGTCCAGAATCATCCCTAGGAACAGTAGACGTGTCGTCGGAAAAAAATGCGATTTTGGAATATTTAGAATCCACTCGTGCTGTCGTAGAACTACTTAAGATAGTGCTACTCCGACCTCCAACTGTTCTCTGGACCTTGCCCTTATCAGGAAAGCGTCCATATTTCTTTTAAGAAGAATCATCATTTCGGCCATTACCTTGGTAAAGACCCGGGGTGCCGTGGACAATCCAAACGGCAGCGTCTGAACTGATAGTGACAGTTCTGTACCACGAACCTGAGGTTCCCTTGGTGAGAAGGGCAAATTTGGACATGTAGGTAAGCGTCCCTGATATCCAGTGACACCATATCGTCCCCTTCTTCCTGGTTCGCTATCACTGCTCTGAGTGACTCCATCTTGATTTGAACGCTTGTATGTAAGTGTTCAAATATTTCAGATCTCACCTAGCCGTCTGGCTTCAGTACCACAATATAGTGTGGAATAATACCCCTTCCCTTGTTGTAGAAGGGGTACTTTGATTATCACCTGCTGGGAATACAGCCTGTGAATTGTTCCCAATACTGCCTCCCTGTCGGAGGGAGACGTTGGTAAAGCAGACTTCAGGAACTTGTGAGGGGGAGACGTCTCGAATTTCCAATGTACACCTGGGATACTACGTGTAGGATCCAGGAGTCCACTTGTGAGTGAGCCCACTGCGTGCTGAAACTCTTGAGATGACCCCCTACCGCACCTGAGTCCGCTTGTACGGCCCCAGCGTCATGCTGCGGACTTGGCAGAAGCTGTGGATGGCTTCTGTTCCTGGGAATGGGCTGCCTACTGCAGTCTTCTTCCCTTTCCTCTACCCCTGGGCAGATATGACTGGCCCTTTTGCCCGCCTGCCCTTATGGGGACGAAAGGACTGAGACTGAAAAGACTGTGTCCTTTTCTGCTGAGATGTGACTTGGGGTAACAAAAGGTGGATTTTTCAGCTGTTGCCATGGCCACCAGGTCCGATGGACCGCCCCTTTGTACGGCAATACTTCCATGTGCCGTCTGGAATCTGCATCACCTGACCACTGTCGTCTGGCAGATATGGACATCACATTTACTCTTGATGCCAGAATGCAAATATCCCTCTGCGCATCTCGCATATATAGAAATGCATCCTTAAAATGCTCTATAGTCAATAAAATCTTGTCCCTGTCAAGGGTATCAATATTTTCAGTCAGGAAATCCGACCAAGCCCCCTCAGCGCTGCACATCCAGGCTGAGGCGATTGCTGGTCGTAGTATAACACCAGTATATGTGTATATACTTTTAGGATATTTTTCAGCTTCCTATCAGCTGGCTCCTTGAGGGCTGCCGTATCTGGAGACGGTAACGCCACTTGTTTTTATAAGCGTGTGAGCGCCTTATTCACCCTAAGGTGTGTTTCCCAACTCGCCCTAACTTCTGGCGGGAAAAGGTATACCGCCAATAATTTTCTATCGGAGGAAACCCACGTATCATCACACACTTCATTTAATTTATCTGATTCAGGAAAAACTACAAGTAGTTTATTCACACCCTACATAATACCCTTATTTGTGGTACTTGTAGTATCAGAAATATGTAACACCTCCTTCATTGCCCTTAACATGAAACGTGTGGCCCTAAAGGAAAATACGTTTGTTTCTTCACCGTCGACACTGGAGTCAGTGTCTGTGTCGACCGACTGAGGTAAATGGGCGTTTTTACAAGCCCCTGACGGTGTCTGAGACGCCTGGACAGGTACTAATTTGTTTGCCGGCCGTCTCATGTCGTCAACCGACCTTGCAGCGTGTTGACATTATCACGTAATTCCTAAATAAGCCATCCATTCCAGTGTCTACTCCCTAGAGAGTGACATCACCAATACAGGCAATTTGCTCCGCCTCCTCACCAACATCGTCCTCCTACATGTCGACACACACGTACCGACACACAGCACACACACAGGGAATGCTCTGACAGAGGACAGGACCCCACTAGCCCTTTGGGGAGACAGAGGGAGAGTTTGCCAGCACACACCAAAAACGCTATAATTATACAGGGACAACCCCTTATACAAGTGTTTTCCCTTATAGCATTTTTATATATGTAATCATATCGCCAAATAAGTGCCCCCCCTCTCTGTTTTAACCCTGTTTCTGTAGTGCAGTGCAGGGGAGAGCCTGGGAGCCTTCCTCACAGCAGAGCTGAGCAGGAAAATGGCGCCGTGTGCTGAGGAGAATAGGCCCCGCCCCCTTTTCGGCGGGCTCTTCTCCCGGAGTTTGTGAGATCTGGCAGGGGTTAAATACATCCATATAGCCTCAAGGGCTATATGTGATGTATTTTAGCCATAAAAGGTATAATACATTGCTGCCCAGAGCGCCCCCCCCAGCGCCCTGCACCCTCAGTGACAGTTGGTGACTGTTGGTGAAGTGTGCTGACAACAATGGCGCACAGCTGCAGTGCTGTGCGCTACCTTATGAAGACTGAAAGTCTTCTGCCGCCTGTTTCTGGACCTCTTCAACTTCGGCATCTGTAAGGGGGGTCGGCGGCGCGGCTCCGGGACGAACCCCAGGGTGAGACCTGTGTTCCGACTCCCTCTGGAGCTAATGGTGTCCAGTAGCCTAAGAAGCAAATCCATCCTGCACGCAGGTGAGTTTTCTTCTCTCCCCTAAGTCCCTCGTAGCAGTGAGCCTGTTGCCAGCAGGACTCACTGAAAATAAAAAACCTAACATAAACTTTTATTCTAAGCAGCTCAGGAGAGCCACCTAGATTGCACCCTTCTCGTCGGGCACAAAAATCTAACTGAGGCTTGGAGGAGGGTCATAGGGGGAGGAGCCAGTGCACACCACCTGATCCTAAAGCTTTTATTATTGTGCCCTGTCTCCTGCGGAGCCGCTATATCCCCATGGTCCTGACGGAGTCCCCAGCATCCACTAGGACGTCAGAGAAATAATTTTAAGTGGTCCTGGACTACCAATCCAATTACCAGTTAAAGCAGGTAGCGCTACTTCCTTTCTTATTTCATTTTTTTTTTTTTTTGAGAGAAAAAGTTTTATTGATTTTTGATTATTAACAATAAACAAGATATTCGTAAAGCAGGAGTTACAAGTATCAAACAATGGCACATATCGTACTCAATAGCTAAATAGTAGTAACAGAATATCTACCTAGAGATGATAGCGTGAGTGTGGTAGGCCAAACAAATAAGTGTGCCTATGCATGAGGAACCACATAGAGGTGGTATTGCGCATCAAGTATGAACCGTAGCTAAAGGCAGAGGAATATCTCTCGGTGAAGCAATACAAACTACAAGAGAAGAGCAAGAGGTAAACGTAGCAATAGAAAAAAGAGCAAAAGAGGGGGAAAGAAATAGAGGGGGGGGGGGGGAAACAGACGGTCGGTCCCAACCGCCGGAGCAATGCGGCAGGTTAATACAGATTGGATAAGATATTATGTTAAATTATATTATATTATATGGTAGCTAACGGAGGTTCAGCACCAAAATATGTCGTCCAGGGAGACCACGTGGCAATAAAGTTGTCTGGGGTGTCACGGAGTACCGCAGTAATACGTTCTAGTCTATAGGTTTGCCATATAGCATTTATGGTAGCAGGGATTGTAGGGGGTGACATAGATTTCCAGTTAGCCACAATTTGGCATTTGGCCGTATTTAGAATATGCTTAGTTAGCTTCTGCTGTTGGCGAGGAGTGTAAGGTACTGGGCGAGAGAGCAGGGAATAGAAAGGTGACATCGGGATCGTTAGACCAAGGACGTTAAAAATAAGTTTATGGACCCTAGTCCAATATCCCTTAATCCGCGGGCAATTCCACCAAATGTGCAGCAGGGTTCTGCGTTGACCACACTGACGCCAACATCCATCCGAGCAGGAGGGATAAATTGAATGGAGACGCGAAGGCACCAGGTACAACGATAGTATAATTTGTAGGCATTTTCTTTAATTCGAACCGATATGGAGCTCGTGGAGATTTCCTGCCTGATCTCAGACCAATCATCTGGCGTCAGAGTTTCACCCACCTCCCGTTCCCAAGCCATCTCATGTGGCTCCTTCAGGGGCAAATTGTGAGCCAACAAAATTTGATATATAGCTGAGAGCAAGCCTTTGGTTGATCGACAAGTGCAACACAGGGATTCAAAGCTCGATTTACCTCCCATGGATGGTGATCTAGGGGTAGAGTTAAAAAGGTGACGTATCTGTAAGAATTGATAAAAGGTTGAGCGCGGGAGGGAGAGACGGGATTGCAGGTCAGCAAATGTGGGGAACGTGTGTAGTGGAGCAATGTCCAGAGGGAAGAGTATATTATGACTGGTCCATGAATCAAAAGCTAAATGGTTCTCGCCTGGCGGGAAGTCAGGATTGTTCCACAGAGGGGTGAGAAGAGGATGGAAAGAACGTAGCCGATAAAGCCGAGAACAAAGGTCCCAGATGGAAAGGGTAAATCGCACCGTAGGCAACAGAGAGGAAGCGGGGGGGCGACTATTCGACCGACACCATAGCAAGCTATAGGGGGAATACCTTTGGAGTGTGGCAGCCTCTAAATGTGTCCAGACTCTATGTCCAGGATTGTCGTGCCAAAGGACACACGTGGTTAGGTGAGCAGCTCTATAATATTTGAGAAGGTCAGGAACTCCCAGACCCCCCTCCAGGCGGTGCTTCTGAAGGATTCGCATCTTCACTCTGGGCCTCCGCCCTGCCCAGATAAATCTGGTAAGATCGGCCTGAAGATTTTTAAGAACTGAGGTGGGGACGTGAATGGGGAGAGTTTGCCACAGGTATAACATACGGGGTAACAAAGTCATTTTAACAGCCGTCATTCGTCCAAACCAGGACAGGATATATTTGTTCCAATTGGTCATATCATGTTTAATAGAGGATAGTAACCTGGGAAAATTGGCAGCATAGAGACCAGAATAGGACTTAGTTAAATAGATGCCCAAGTATTTGAGTTTATCAGACTGCCAAGTACACGGGAAGGAGGCCTGTAGGAGCCGAAGATCCGGGTCCACGACATGCAAGGCCAAAATTTCGGTTTTGTCCGAATTAATGTTATAATTTGAAAACAGACTGTACGTAGCTATCTCTTCCATCAGGTGTGGGAGGGAGACATGCGGGTCGGTCAGGGTAAGGATAACGTCGTCGGCATACAGTGCAATTTTGTGATTCTGGGTTCCCGACATGATACCAGATATATTATGGTTCAGCCTAATTCTAGCTGCTAATGGCTCCATAATAAGGGCAAAAAGTAGGGGGGAAAGGGGACAGCCCTGACGGGTGCCGTTACGTATGGGCAGAGGGTCAGAAGACAGGCCATTGATTAAGATGGAGGCTGAGGGATTCTGATATAGCGATGTGACACCTTTATAAAAGGCCCCATGTAAGCCCATATTGAGAAGCGTCTGTTGTAAGAATGGCCAGGCCACCCTGTCGAAGGCCTTCTCTGCGTCGAGGGCCACGACTAGAGTCGAAAGAGACTTATCTTGTGCCAACTGGATAAGGTCGATGAGACGCCTGGTATTATCTGCGGCCTGTCTAGAGGGAATAAAGCCGACCTGGTCGGGGTGAATGAGAGAGGCCAAAAATGGGGCAAGTCTGTTTGCCAGGATTTTAGCAAAAAGCTTTAGGTCGACATTTAGGAGCGAGATAGGTCGATAATTCTTCATTTCCAGAGGATCCCTATCTGGCTTTGGAATGAGGATAAGATTGGCCCTAGTGGTGGCCGCATCGAATGAACCCCCGTCCAGGACTGAGTTAAACAGAGATTGAAGCATAGGGAGTAAAGGGGTTGTAAATTTTTTTATAATACAGAGCAGTAAAGCCATCAGGGCCAGGGGCTGCGGTGCGGCGTAGCTGTTGAATGGCCACCGAAATTTCTTCTGTGGAGATAGGGGCATTAAGCGTGGACACGTCCGAGTCGGAGAGCTTAGGAAGTTTACAAGCGGATAGATAATCTCGAAGTTCAGTGACGTGATGAGAATCAGCGTCCAAAGTGGAGAGGAGGTTGTACAGAGATGTGTAATAGTCCCGAAATTGGGAAGCCATTCGTGTCGGGTCAAACGTGGTGGAACAGTCAGCACAGCGTAGTGAGACAATGCGGTTTTGAGTACGTTTCGCTCGAAGTTTCTGGGCTAGCAAAGTATCGGCCTTGTCTGACTTCTCGTAGAACCTCTGACGTGTCCACAAGAGTGCCTTGACTGCCTTCTTGGTGAGAATCTGAGACAACTGACCCTTAATTGCTAGGAGTTTGGAATACGTTTTCTTTTTGGGGCGGCGTTGATGCAAAAGGGTCAGGGCAGCAAGTTCCGATTCTAAGTCTCGGATCCGTTGTGCTTCGATTTTCCTTTGAGCAGCCGAGAGGCTTATGAGGTAGCCTCGAATGGTGGCCTTATGTGCCTCCCATAACAAGGAGGGAGGAATGTCTGGGGTCGCATTGTCTGCATAATAATTATTCAGTGCGGTGGTAATATCCGCAACATTGCATTTCTTGAGTAGGAGAGACTCATTTAGGCGCCAGCATCGGGTAGTGGGGGGTGAGGAAGATGAAATCTCAAGCAAAACAGCTGAGTGATCTGACCAGGTGATGGGGAGCGTCTGGGCACTGAGGAGTTTACGGGTTGTGTCCCGGTCGACAAACACATAGTCTATACGGATATAGAGGTAATGAGGTGGGGAGTAATGAGTAAAACCCTTTGCTGAGGGATACAAAGTTCTCAAACCGTCATACAAATTATAAAGTGATAAATGTGCTTGTAGACGCTTAGCCAGTTTGGTGGGAGTAGAAGCCGTAGCACCGGGACGAGACCTGTCCTGGACTGGGTCCATAGTGACATTGCAGTCTCCACCAATTATAGTCATGCCCGTCGGAAGACGGGAGAGGCTGTCAAAGAAGGCTGTAAAAAGAGAACCCTGCTGCGCATTAGGGATATATATGGAAGCCAAAACCAGAGGAGCCTGGTTATAGGAACATGAGAGAATAACGTAGCGGCCCTGAGGATCTGAAATAGTATCGTGAACAGTTATAGGGAGGCCTCGACGAATCATAATGGCAGTGCCCCTGCGTTTGGCAGGCATATTTGAATAATAGACGTGTGGAAATTGTTTGCAAGACATGGAGGGGTGCGGGGATTTAAAATGGGTTTCCTGGATCAAAACAATATCAGACTTCCGTCTATTAAATAATTGGATGGCCATGGCTCGTTTGGTGGGAGATTTAAGGCCGTTAGCATTAACCGAGATAACTTTCAAAGTCATGGTGGGAAGAAATGCGGATGACGCAGAGTGAAGGGCGGGAAGGGACCGAACCGACCATGGGGGTGGAGAGGAGGAGAGAAGGAGAAGAGAAAGAGAGAGAAGGGAGAGGAGTCCGTATAAGAATACAGAAGGGAGAAACCCTTTCCTGTAGGAGGGCCGGGTTTAACAAATAAAGGATAGGCGCCGTCCGGCGCATCCTTCGGTGGGGGGTGTGGGCTTGTGACAAAGCAACGAGGAAGGTGAGGAGAAAAATAGGGGAAAAAAGGGTATAATGAAAGCGACCAAGTGACGGGGGGATAGCGGAAGCTAACAGAGTTGCATCATTGAGACAGATAGGGACAGTGCGAGCAACAGGAACATAATGAGGGGGCGGGAGAGAACATGCAATGATATCAGATATTAAACAGACATCAATCTTACCAGGATAATATGGATAAGAACAAATAAACATCAAACTAATCAGAGACAAACATGAAAACGAATTTTAGAAGTAAAAAGCTACGTGGCTCTCACGTGTAGCCGGGTGGACAGCATCGCTCATGGCGTCGCAACCAGTAGGCCACACGGAGAGTATGAAAAACAGATGTGAATACATAGCAAACTGAAATGGAGGAGTAATCAGAAACCATAGAAATCACAATTAACAAAGGTTGTGTCATGTGGTGTCTGAGAATGTTCAAGAGGAACTTCAAATAGTAAAGTAGGGTGCGTACATCTCAACAGTATCAGGGGCCGAGTATAGGAGGGAATTAACAGAGAGTCCCCTAGTTCGTATCCAGAAAAAGATAACAACAATAATAAAAAACTGGACCTGGTGAGGTGGTAGTCATCCATGAGCGGGTGGCGGGTCAGTTAATGAACAGGCGGCCGACACAGCGAAGCCAAGTAGATAACCACAGCGTGTCGCCGAATGAGGAGGTCCGCCCGGCACGACCCAACCACCAGGCTATATAGAAAACATTGGAGGCAAATGTGAAAACGAAACTTATAAATAAAAAGATAAATGACCACGGCATATCGCCGAGCGGAGAGGTCCGCCCATTGCCTCATAACTACCAGGCCGTATAGAGAACATGGGAGACAAATGTTAAAATGAGACAAATTGGAACATAAGAGATATCTAAACAGTAGAAATCACATTAACGAAGACTGTGTCATGAAATACCAGCGAATGTTCAAGTGGTGAACCAGTCCGGAACTGGAGCTCCTGGGCCCAAGGCAGAGGGCGACAACTGGTTCTGGGTCGTCTCGGGTAGATCCTCAAAAATGCCAAGAGTCTTGAGCAAATCAACTCCCTGCGACGGGGTCCTGACTGCGAGCATAGTCCCGTTTCGTGTAACCAGAGAAAGTTCAAATGGTAGACCATTCCGGGATAGGAGCCCAGAAAAGTGTTCAGATAGAAGACCATTCCGAAGCTGGGGCTCTAGGGCCCGAAGCAGGGGGTGATAGTTGGTTCCGAGCCGACTCAGGTAGATCATCGTAGATGCCAAGAGTCTTAAGTAAATCAGCTCCCTGCGTCGGGGTTTTGATTGCAAACATAGTTCCATTCTGAGTGACTTGTAATTGAAAAGGGAAGCCCCACTTGTACCTAATGGAATGGGCACGGAGTGCCTTGGTTACAATGATGAGGTCTCTACGTTTTTGGAGGGTAGAGGGAGCAAGATCCTGAAAAAGTTGCAGCCGCACGTCTCACCCGGCGGGCAGGCCGCGCCACAGTTCACCACTCTCCCGGGAGGACAGCGGGCCGGGGAGGCAGAAGGGACCCTCGTGCAGTGTTCAGCGGTGGTAGAGGCTCCAGCAAGGGAATCGAGCCGCCGCCGGGCGGGTCCGTGTCCCTGGAAGTCAGCGGCGGGTCAGCATAGAAATCGAGGCCCAGGCTGAAGAGCTCAGGTAGGCCCCAGTCCGCAGGAGCTCCAGGTTTGCTCCCCGACTCCGTAGCACACACCTGGCCACCTCAGGGGGAAACAGGGGAACACCCAGCAGTAGTGTAGGTATGGGGATAAAGGAATAGGCCGATTTTAGAAGCTCAAACTGCAGGAGCTCCCCTCAGGCACATCCGTTCTCCTCAGCAGCTAGGCCACGCCCCCCCCCCCTTTCTTATTTCTTTGTAACATCTGATAAAACTACACTGCTCAAAAAAATAAAGGTAACACTAAAATAACACATCCTAGATCTGAATGAAAGAAATATTCTTATTAAATACTTTGTTCTTTACATAGCTGAATGTGCTGACAACAAAATCACACAAAAATTATCAATGGAAATCAAATTTATTAACCCATGGAGGTCTGGATTTGGAGTCACACTCAAAATTAAAGTGGAAAAACACACTACCACTAGAGTGAAAGCACCGCCAACTTTCAAAGGTGACCAAAATATCAGCCAGAAAGCATCGGAGATGAGAAGTGGTCTGTGGTCACCACTTGCCCAACAACTCCTTTATTGGGGGTGTCTTGCTAATTGCCTATAATTTCCACCTGTTGTCTATTCCATTTGCACAACAGCATGTGAAATTGATTGTCAATCAGTGTTGTTTCCTAAGTGGACAGTTTGATTTCACAGAAGTGTGATTGACTTGGAGTTACATTGTGTTGTTTAAGTGTTCCCTTTATTTGTTGGAGCAGTGTATATTACAAGCAGTTAGG